>NC_143526.1:12875036-13030314 GCF_031878675.1 Megascapheus bottae
GTGTTCAATCTCTAATACCACAACAACACAAAAGAAGATGATCAAGAGATTCAAACACTCACAAATGAAGACCCAAATATGAAAAAAAATCCTTAATATCATTAGATACCAGGCATTTTTAAACCACATGTAATAACATCAGAAACCAGCCAAAATGAGTAAATGATATGAGTTTCTAAAATGAAAGTCACAGGCCATGATAAATGTATATAGAGAAAATAGAAAACCAATTTTCTTCCAAGAGCTCTATAGACTCACTGTTTGGAAAGCAGTGGTGGTTTAATGCCTTCCCAAAAGAGTTTAAATGGCCATTGTTGATGATAGAAATAAGTTTAGATTGTAAATATAGATACAAGATTTACCAAGGCCCAGAGTATCAATATTTATGCAATCTGCTATAACTCTATTCAATATGAATAATGATTTCTCACCCCATTTCTGTGTTCTTTGAGGAATCAGAAGCTGAGCCAGCAGCTACTCACCTCTGCCCCATCTTCAACCCTCTCAACAGTGACTAGAAATGACCAGGATGTGGGTAAGGATAGGAGGGAAAAAACTAGGAGAGAAGGGAGGAAAGGGGTGACATTATACAAAAAGAAATGCACTTTACCTGACTTATGTAACTTGTGACCCCTCTGTACATCACCTGTATAATAACCATTAAAAAATAAAAAGGGAAAAAATGACTAGGTTGACATTTCATCAGGCTCTTGAGAGAGAAAAAGACTATAAGATGCAATGTAGTAACTTTAAAGTTGAATATTTTTGTTGTTGTTCTTTTGGTTTTTGCCAATCACTGAGTTTGAACTCAGGGCCTGAGCACTGTCCTTGGGCTTTCTCAAGGCTAGCACTTTACCACTTGAGCCACAACACCACTTCTGGCTTTTTCTGTGTATGTGGTACTAAGGAATCGAACCCAGGGCTTCATGCACGCTAGGTGAGCACTTTATCACTAAGCCACATTCCTGGACCAAAAGTTAAATATTTTTGTTTGGCTCTCAGTAAACAAGCAATTATCTAAAAGAAATGACCTACAGGGATCCTGTAGAGGACCTGCAGAGAGGTCTGGTTGTTAGTAGGCTGTTTCATTTGTGTCCCTAGTGCCACACAGGATGTGTAACCTTGGGTAGTAAGGTGATTTTGACATCCTGAGAAATTAAAGTGCTCTTGGTGGCTTCCAAAAAAGACCTGTTATAACGAATGGACTAGGTTTGCTGTCCTTGAAGTGTTTTGCTGTTGAATGCACCTTGGGCTTTCTGGGGAAAAAAAAGAATACTAGATTAAACAAGCAGGAGATGAATGGAGATTTGCCTGTGAGGTTAAGAAGAGAGGACACTAAGAGAAGCTGGGAAGAGATTTCAGAACATCTAGCAAAATGGAAGGAGGGGCTTGAGCAGGAGGAAATTCAGATCACAGTTCTGAGAAAGTCTCATAGCCTATTACAAAGAGGAATTCTTGACCAAAGCCGGGAGTTGTACCTTGTTCAGAAAAGGCTGCTCAGCCATTGGCCGGGAGCAACTTGGTGAGAGTGTGGCCCTGGCAACTGGATTGCCAGTTAACTACTGATACTGTACCAGAGTCCCCGGAAATAAGAGTTCCGTGTTGCCCCTCCTTGCTCTCATTCTTTATGGTTCGCAAGCAACCTCCAGCTACTTATGGTAGTAGCTACTGACCTGAGGCATTTGTATCTGCTAGGTGCTTTCCACAATATCCTAACAAGTGCTCTATGCATTTGGAAGCTCATAATCTAGGAATGGGGGAAACAAGTTAACCTTCTTGATGGCTTCTCTGTGCACTCTTGTAAAGATTAATAGGATTTAAGCATGCATTTTCCCATTAATTTACTGTCTCATCCAGAATAAGCCAAAGGCTTCTGTAACTCTGCAGAAAAATAATTTTTAAACCCTTTGGAGATTTGCTTTATAATCTCTTTGATTCCTTTGTAAATTGTAATCATATCTTTATTTGTTTGTGCTGCTTAGCTCCCTCATTATAAACCTAATGAGGTGGAGAACGTTGTCTGCTTGATTTAATATAATCTCTAAGGCCTGCATGATGCCTACTCAAAGGATATGAATAAACATGACTTAAATTGATGATTAAATCATTCCTAGCTTACACCTTTCCAGTTACACAGAGACTCTGATGATCCTCACCTTAAAAATAAAATATCTAGGTTTTGTGAGTGCCTGCTATAAACACATATATGATGTAAACCCATATCTGTTTATAGATACCTAATTGCCACTTTGTGGCAAAGGCTAAAAAATTTTAAAATATCACTCACTTCTCTGAGTAAGTTTTGGTGTAAAATCTCAATAATTTCAAATATTTCTGATTTCTACCTTTGATCTCTCCTGCATCCCCAACCCAGGATGACAAACAAGATCCTTTGAGAAAGCATTAAATCAGTTGATCCCCGAGCCTGCTGACCACAAATCTTAGTATTTTGGAGCAGGATCAATTCCCAATATTCTCTCTAATGCCTTCACAAATCATAAACAAAACAGTCTTAGGAAGACCAGTTCTCAATATTTGATTCTGGAAATATGGTCACCAGATCCTCTCAACTTCTGGAAGCTTTGCTTAGGAATTGTTTAGGAGAACTTTGGGTTTGCAGTTGCCCGGTTGGCCTGAAAATAAATCTAAGTGTCACAGTACCTATTTCCATGTGTCAACCATGCATTCTCTTAAAACTTTGAGGATCTCCTTGCTTCCCCATTGACCTCTGCCCTCCTCCCCATATGCTCACCCGGTTGTGACCAATCCCTAGGGACTTTCATCCCTCCTCAGTGACAGCCTGCACATTGCCATGCAGATCTGTTTTGCTCTGCTCAGAGCATTTGCCTTCTTCTCTTCTCTGTGTCACTGGTAACCAAAGGAGTGGTGAATGACTTCACTGTCTGGCGACCCTTACCACAAAGCTTGGGCAGATATGGTTATGCTGGATTTAAAAGACTGCCTTTTACGGCATTCCTCCAGATACAGCAGACAGAAGTTAAGGCAAGATACCCTTTCTCATGTCTTGGTCCCCGTATCAATGTATGTAAATTAATGTACCTTCTATCTGGCAAATATAATGTAACCCTTCTATTAATTACAAAAAAATATATGAAAAAGTAATTAAAAAAAGAAAAAAAGAAGTTAAGGCAAGAGAATATGGAGGGAGAGGATACCAAGCCCTGGATGGACCAGGATGATAGAATTGAGACAGGAAAGGGATAAGGGCAAATGGGGATGATAAAGCAACAGGTTACCACCTGTGGACATCTGGGGGTCAGTCCCTTTGGGGACCTCTGGGAGAAGGCATAGAATATGTTTCCAGTTGTCCCAGTGAGGAGCCAGAAAGCCTTAGACCTTTCATCTAGCACTTTCTATGTGAAATTGCTTGTGTTCCTCTTGCAGGATTTCAGCACCCTCTAATGCCTTGCCGGTACCCCTAACTTGTGCAAATGAAATGTGCTTCAGTAACTAAAGGAAATCTCAGGTAATCAGCTCCAGGTGTTCCCTACTGAGAAGCCCCTGGGGTTACATGAACTGAGAGACCAATAGCACTGGGCCACAAAGACTAAAGCAGTCTAAGAAATGGGTCCAACAAACTTCCACGAGGGCTAATTCCTGGCCTGAAAACTTATTCCTTACAGGTGGATTCCCTGTCATCTAAGCCAAATGAGCATCTATACTCACAATAGCTGACCTGCATAGCCTCTTCTTCTGCCCTAGTTCCAGGCTCACTAGCTCTGCTTCATGCACAGTGGATTTCTGTTGTGGCTGTGCTCTATTTTACTTCTTCAGTAGAGCCAGCCTGGGATATCACAACTGTGTGTCATGTGCAAGACAGTTGCTTTTCAACATTTATTGGATGTGACAATGTACTAGGTGTGGTCCTACCCCATGGGGCTTAAAATCGAAATCAACTTCTAACTGGCTTTGATGTATGGTATTTTCCTTTCCTTTCATTCGATGGTTCCTTGCTGCAGGTGCTGACATTTTTATTACTCGCACATACATTTCCAGGGTACCATCTCACTATAACAATTTCAAATTTATGCAGGAACTTTCTTCCAAGGAGGAAAAAGGGCCTCAAAATAAACTTTCTCTATCATCACAGGATCTTAAATGGGAGGAAGTCCCCATGTGAGAAAACATGTTTTCCTCTGCTCATCTCATGCAGGCCTCAGTTCTGCATCTGTACAATAGGCCTGAATGTAGCAACTAGGCCAACTGTGAGAGGATTAAAGGAGACAATCCACAAGCTGACACAAGGCCAGGATATAGTACCAAGAATCATAACCATTATGTTATAGAGATATCAAAACTTGTACACGTAGTTTCTCTTCCGCATACAATTTTCCCTAACATCTGGAAGGTAAGAAAAAATGATTTCAAGATCTGGCCCAGTGTCTACCCATACTGGAAACTAAGAATTTCCCAAAACAATATTTCCCATTGGAACAGTCATCCCTAATCAGAGGACTAATCAGACATACTCATCTCTTTCACACACACACACACACACACACACACACACACACACACACACACACGTTGTCTCGCTCCTTTTTTTCTCTCCTTCTCTTTCTCTCTGCCATGTTATTTAATAACTAAACATGTTCTCCTCTCCTTGAAAGTTGATTGGTCACATAACTTGATTTGACCAATAGGATACTGGCAAAAGGGATTGGGGCTTTCATTGTGGGGTGTGTTTTAAACTGGTCTGCCAGCATGAGATCTACTGTATTGAGTTAGCACCATTTAGCCAAGTGTAGAGAAATTATAATTACCACTGTCTACTCCAGTCTGAAACAGGTCAGTGTTAACAGTGAGGTTGTGGAATTAGTGACTGTTGCCATTTACTAGGCTCATACGATGTGCCTGAGCATTGCCTTTAGCTTATTGTATATCTGAACTCACAGCACAAACTTCCAGCAACTCTGTGAACAGGTTCTATTGATTCCCCAGTTTTATATGTAGAGCAGTAAAGGACTGAGAAGGCCAAAGAATTTGCCCTAGGTCTTTTCAAAAGAGATGGATTCCGTCTAAAAATTGTGTTATGTAGCTAGGCATGGTGGTACGTGCTTGTAATCTTGGCTATTCAAGAGGCAGAGCAAGAATGCAAGTTCAAGACCAGCTGGCAAAGGTAGCCACAAAATAAAGCAAAGCAAAATGAAGGAGGAAAAAAAAGTTTGGGAGTAGAGCTAAAGTAGTAGAGCACTGTCTAGAATGCCTAGAATGGAGTCAATCCCTCTCTTCCTCTTTTTCTCACTTTCTCTCTTTCTCTTTCTTTCTTTCTTTCTTTCTTTCTTTCTTTCTTTCTTTCTCTCTCTCTCTCTCTCTCTCTCTCTCTCTCTCTCTCTCTCTCTCTCTCTCTTTTTCTTTTTCTCTCTTTCCTGCTGGTCCTGTAGCTTGAAGGGCCAGAACACTGTCTCTGAGCTTTTTTGCTCAAGGCTAGCACTCTACCACTCGGAACCACAGGCCACTTCCAGCTTTTTCTAAGGAGTTTACTGGAGATAAGAGTCTCGTGGTCTTTCCTCCCCAGGCTGACTTCCAACAGAGGATCTCAGCCTCCTGAGTAGCAAGGATTACAGGCATGAGCTTCTGGCACCCTGCCTGATGATCTCTTTTTGAAGAACAGAAAGGAAAAGATAAGCAGCAGAGGACCTGGGTGACAAATTTTCTCCTCCACTGTGCTGTAGTCCTGGAGTAGCTCTGACAAGGACAAAGCTAGCCTTTGTCTTATTGCTATTAAAGTTGACTCTGGTATGAGGTTTGGTGTTGAAGTTGAGTTTATACTTACAGAGAATGGCCAACCATTTGGGCTACTGACATTATCATCCCTCTTCCCTGTCCGAGAATTTAGAAAAACTGAGGCTTCTAGGTAGGGGTAAGGCAAGTAGCACTGGGCCAAGGCACTTTAGTATGGCTGCCAGCAGCTGAATGGGTGGCTTCTGCTTAAGTCAACTACGACCAGATAACATTGGGATGTGTGTGGCTTTCCCAAATGTACAAGTATCATTCATTTGAATGCCAACCTCCAAAATAGCCAGTCTTTCTCGGCTTCCCAGCTATCTCCCTACTCTTGCTAGAGAGGATGCCACCAGAAATCTACTCAGGGCAATTGATTATGAGAATTTGTTTGCTCTAGGACATCTTCAAACATAGACTTTTCTGGTTATTCTGACCAAAGCCACATTCTCTCAGAACAGCTCCCTGGTTACTGGGGCAGTGAAGGAGGCTCTTATACCACACGAAAGGAATATGCAATGTTGTGTTCCAATTTTAAGCAGCTTGTAAATTAGACCAGAACTTGAGGGCTAACCTTGAAATAATATTGTATCTCACCCCAGTGCCCTTTCTGAGGTCACAGACTAGGGCTAACATATGAAAATAGAGCAGGGTCTATAAATTATTATTAACTCTTTGATTTTCCCTTTGAGTGCCTAAGACAACCAAGTGGAATGGTTCAGCTCAGAATCTCGAAGTAGTGACTTGGCTTGCTTGCTAAGGCTTTAACCCTTCAGCCCCAGTTCATCAAGAAGCCCATAAAAAAATACCCACGAGCACCCTTCAACAGCTGCCTTTGACTCCCCTAATGAACCCAGATATATGCATGGCGAAGTATGATTTACGGAGAAAGGAATTTCAGTATCTGTCATTTCATCTTTGCTATAATCAGAGCTCAAGGTTGACAACTTTATAAAACACTCTCGGTATAACAGCAAGGCAAACCACTTCTGAAGGAGGGTCATCTCAAGGTTGTCCAGTCCTTCTGTGGAACTTTTTATTTGTTTAAAAAAAAACCCTCATAGAAAACCAGGAGATATGTATAACATAATGTCACTCCAGCTCTTAATATGTCATTTTCTAGAATCAATGAAGCAAATTTTATTGAGTGGGGTCTGATGACCCACACATATTTTAAATGAGGAGATCTTTTTGGAAAACTAAAAATGTGAGAGAGCAAAACACGCAAACTAAGTTCAGATGGTGAATTCTGACCTCTACTGATCTGAGATTGATAGGAAAAGAAAGAGAAGCCCTATTCCATCTAAAGTTTAATAACGTTCATGTTCCCATTACTTCTGTGACTGTTTCCAAATAAATTCTCCTTGCTCGTTTCTCAGTATTTAAAAATCGTCCCTATGGCTACAAAGCCACAGTTATTATTACTATGAATAAAGTATTACACATCCCGAACTTTCTAAATACTGTGATGAAAATTGTAGCATGCTTTGGAATTTCATAATGGAATCATTTAACAAACAGAAGCCACACATTAAGGATCAATAAATCTTTGGCTCTCCAGTTCTAGCTTTTACAGTTCAGTTTTCATTTTTTTAGCATGAAAGGGAAAAAAGTTGAGAGGCAAATCTTTACTCCAACACAACTGATAAAGAGAAATGTTATTATGTCTGCCCTCCTGGAATATAAGAACAGATCACCCTGATTGTCAAAAACAATAAATCTCGCTCTATCACTGAAACAACCTCAATATTCCTTATGTGAATAAGTTAGTGATTTCCCCTCCATCCCTAGTGACCCCTCACCTTATTTACTTCTGATTCCCTCAAAATGTGTTCTCAATCTCTGTTCAGGTCCCAAACACCCTCTCCATATGCCAGAAGAACAAAATACATCATTTAGGGTAATTGGTGATCGATATTAGAAAATACGTGCACTTCTACTATGTAAATAAGAAACAAAGCCTTTGCTCCAGCCTCTATGCAGGGAGATGTTACCTGTGGTCTCCATGACTGGTGATCTCATATCACCCAGGTAACAGGGAAGATCCAGGAGACAGAAATGGAAGGTAGCAACTTTCCTTCTTGGTTGGTTTTCTGTGCTCTGTGATATATCGCAGTTCATGTGTGCCCAATTTAGTAGATTTATGGAATATACTTTCTCGTTTCCAGTACCCTACCTTGGCTCATGTCTGTGCCACCTATTTATATGAGCAGTGTAAGTAGGAGGCTTCAGTTCTGGCTAACCTGGGTAAAAAGTAGTGCCCTATTTGAAAAAATAAATAACTAAAGCAAAAAGAACTGCATGTCTGGAATGATAGAGCACCTACATAGCAAGTTTAAACTCGGGTACAATCCCAAAGGGAAGGGAACTTAATGCAGCTTGAGTGACTGGATTGTCTTGGACAAATCCATTCCTTTCCCTGGGCTTTTTTTCTCCTTCCATGAAGCAAGAGGCTGGCTAATGTCATTGGCAATTTAAAGATGGACCAGAGTTAAGGTCTTTCCAATGAGTAACTTTTATACGATCTTATTTTTCATCCCTCCTGTTTGTAGGGAAAGTCCATTTTACAAAGGGTACTTCTCTCCAGCCAGGCTAAGGAGATGAAGTAGATCCTCTCTCCCTGACTCATGTAACAACCACAGAAAATGACAGGACTGCCCCCAGAAGCCCCTTCCTCTACCCTTTCCCAGCATACTAAATGGATCCTTGTGAGTAGGATGAATTGCAAGAAAAAGGCATATTGTATACTTGCATCATAAATTTTACAGAGCTGCTTCATGAAAAGTAACTTGGAGTCCAAGAACTTCCCTAGAAAAATGTCTAACCTGTCTTCAAACTTGGGAACTTTGAGAAGTCTGCATTCCAGCAGGTTGGATTCAGGCTGTACATCTTAGTGCTTCAGTGTACTGTATTTGGTTAGAAAACCGAATGCCCACTTTCTGGCAAACTCCACTGAATTCATAGGTGTGAGCTCTTAACTGAGTTTTGTCAAATTGCCATCAAATATATGGGGCCAATTCCTCCCGTTCTCTAATAAATAACAAGTAGTTCAATTTATTAGATGAGTGTTAATATTCCATATCCGGAAAATTAAGAATTTAAAGAGCAATAAAGACTTCTGAAGAAACAAACTCAAAACTAACTCATTCTGAATTGGGTGGGTATGAGTTAGGGGGGGCTTACAGCTTTTTGTCTCTTTATGTTGCATGGTGTCTATGAACATTTGAAGACGTTGGTGTTGCTTCTAGTAGTGTCTTGAGTATATAGTAAGCCCTTTGTCTTTGGGGTTTACTCCAAAGCATACTTGGGACAGGCCTTGGATTGAGGGAATTCTTTGAGGAAGTGGCCCCATGAAGAACTGTGGGGAGGAGAAAAGGGAGACCAGAATGGAAAAGAAGTCAATAATGAGCAGGTTATGATGGACTGGGCTTCCATCCCATTGTGTGTGAACTGTAACCTCATAATGAGGACTGCTAAACTACCCCCTGAGCAGGGGGGAAGCTAGGCATGTGGTCACCTCACAGATTGAGAAGTGGCTCCAGCAGAATGCTTACACTGCTAAGAAACTTTTGGCCTCACTGAGAGAGCGTTACCATTTTCTCTTATTTGGTCAGAGGATGCCTCCAGGAAGAAGATAAGGGAATATGTTCAGCACACATTCTGTAAAAGCACAGGACACTGAAAACATGGGTTTCATTCTAAAAAAATAAAATTTAGTGTGTGGGTTTACAATCCTCACTTAACTTAAGCTATACATATGTGTATGTATGTACATATATGTTTACATATATACATCTGTATATCTAGGCATAGACATATAGATTCATAAATGCATATGTATATCTATGAATACACCTACATATGCGGATGCTTTTGCTGGTCTGAGGCTTTGAAATCAAGACTTCTCTCTTGCTCGTGCTCTACAACTTGAGGCACACCTCCAGTGTGACTTCTGCCTCACTTGGAGATGAAGTCTCAAAGTCTTTGTGTCCTGGCTTAAGAACCAGAGCAGAGCTAGGGCTGTGAGTATGGGCCACTGATGCCTGGCTCAAACTACATTTTTTCAGTCTTAAAGTTCTACCAAAGAAATTGCTTTTCTTCTTCCTATCATAGACTTTACTGGAATTTTATATCATCTGTCTGAGGATAACAAACATGGTCACGTGAACTTTTCCTTCAGGACTTATACAGAGCCACATAATCTCATGCTGCTGGACCCAGCGAAAGCCCCTCAGAGACAGAAGCAAACCAGAGATAAAGTGGAAGAGGTTAGGACATGACAAAAACACACCACCCTCTTCCAAAGGCTTGGCTTCACTGGAAACAGATATCTGAACTGAGCTAAGGGAGACACTTCAGGACATACCTCTGCTATGGAGCTCGCTGTGATAGGTCCAGCACTCTTCTCTTGGTTTGTGAAGTGTTGAGTTGAACTTCATCCACTCTGACATAGCCTTTATTGACTGAATGGGCCATTTGGACACACACATGACTATGATCACAAACTCAAGAAAACCTTGGTCCCAGAGCATAGGAGATGCCACTATTCTGCTTATGGAAACAACTAACCTATTTAAGTAAGGGAGAGTCCTAGGTAAACTTTGAGGGGTCCTGAACATCCATAATTTCAGTGTCCTGTGCTTCTTACAGCTGTATGTTGAACCTGTTCTCCCATCTTCTTCCTGGAGGCATCCTCTGACTATACAAGGATACACTCAAAGCCAGCCACCCAAGTATACAGGGAAGAATAAACATGGTGGGCTCTGATTTTGAGGCATTATGAACCATAACAGTGCAGGGCTGGCAGAAATCTCTAGTAGAAAAAAAAATGTCATGGTTCAGAGTAGGAAGGAGAAAGCAAACAGTGGGTGCCCTGACAGGTGAGTGTTAGTGGGCAGAAAAGAACTGTATTCAATGGAGGATGAGGAGAAAGTCAGCGCTGGCAGTGACAAGCACACCTGAGGAGATACAGGCAGTGCTTGTAAGAAAAGCGACCCAGTGGCTGCTGAGAAAGTGAACATGGATTTGTAAAAGTCTTAGGTGCACACATCTCTATTTTCTGAATTTAAAAGTTACCAGTTACCAGTTCATTATCTATAGAATAACATAATCCACATCTCTTTATAGCAGTCTCTTTACTGTACTAGTATAGGTTGAAGGTCACTTTGTTTTATATTTTATTATTGTTAAATTCGATGATGAAGTTCTATTTCCCTAGAGACTCTTAATCATCCCTCAGATTGATTATCTTTGTGTTTAGCAAGACTACCTGGATGCTTAGAATTAAGATGATTTCCTAGTCTCACTTCCAGCTAGGGGTAAATGGGAAGATGAGAGAGGTTAGATTCATGAGATGAAAGGCAAAGTGTTCCTGTACTACGTCCCAGAAACCTTCCTAGAAATTCCAGAGAAGGTATGCTTTCTTCTTCATCCTAGTAGAGAATTCAAGTATCATTCCCAAATGGAGGCTTTCTTCAGCTACCAAGTCTCAGGCTTTCCTCATAAGGTTCTTGGGTTTTATTTGAAGCACACTCCCCCTCCTGCCCCAACCCACACTTCCCAAAGAATTTTTTTGCTCAATTCTCTCTGTTGCATTTGGACCTTGTGTGGCAAGGCAGACAATCCTTGTTAAGAGCCATGGAAATGGGAAAGGTAGCTACATCGTGATGGAACAGGAGGTGGTGAGAGATGGGC
Organism: Megascapheus bottae; assembly: GCF_031878675.1. NCBI lineage: Eukaryota > Metazoa > Chordata > Mammalia > Rodentia > Geomyidae > Megascapheus > Megascapheus bottae. The sequence goes on from NC_143526.1 coordinate 12,886,476, forward strand.
TCAGAGACAAGCTATACACATCAAAACCAGCACCAGAGATCCATACCTATACATTATAATAGCTACTAAGGGGGCTGAGACCTGAGGAAAGCTGTTCAAAGCCGGCTTGTGAAGAAAAATCTACGAGCTGGGAGGGGGGAGCCAGACATGGATCTGTGGCTCTGGAGTAGGTCATAGCGTGGGCAAAAAGAAGGAGGAGGAGGAGAAGCAGAAGGAGAAGGAAAGAAGGAGAAGGAGGAAGAGAAGGAGAAGGAGGAGGAAGAGGGGAAGGGATAGGGGAAGGGAAGGGGAGGAAGGGGAAGGGAGAAGGAGGAGGAGAGGGAACAGGGGGAGGGGGAGGAGGAGGAGGAGGAGAAAGAGGGGGAGGGAAAGAAGAGTAAGGGAAGGAGGGGGAGGAGGAGAGGAAGGGAGAGGGGGAGGAGGGGAAAGCAAGGGGAAGGAGGGGAAGGGGAGGAAAAGCAGCTAAGAGACAGCATTCATCTCTGACCAGCATCCCCATACCAACAACAACATCCACACCCCAGAGGCTGATACACCATCTTTAAATATTCATCATGTTGCTAAAACTAAGACCATGAGAGCAAATTTGTTCTCACATCCCAAGTGCCTAGCAAAGAGCCTTAAATGATGGATCAGTGGCTGATAGAGTGCAGGAGGGAAGCCATACGATAAACTTTACCAGCTATAGTTGACTAATTTTTAGCTGATGAGAAGTCTGGTTCACAGAAGCACCACCCACGTTGTCCAAAGTCATAGGAGCAATAAAAGGCAACACTCAGAGGCAAGTCCAGGCTGTCCAGTTCCAAAGCCCACGTTCTCTCCACTACAGCCCACTGCTTGCCTCTGTGACAGTTAAACATGATTTTGTACCAGTTAAATATGATTAGATGGCTTCATGTATAAATGACTGCATTTGTGTAGTTTATTTTACAGTAGAGAAGGACTGAGGTCCAGTGTCCTTTCACTTACTTTTTTTTTTATTTTTTTCAGGTCCTGAAGCTTTTGGAAAATTAGATTTTGTGATTACTTGTTTCTGACATCAGTTGCCAGGATCTACTCTATCCCCTTTACCGGCAGCTGAGTCCAGAAGGCCAGCTCCTAGCCCCAACATCTGGAAATCCAGAGTCAACATAGCGATTCTCATCATGAAAGGACCTTTTTGAAAGCAATGTCTATAAGAAAAAGCTGGATACTGGACTCACCCTGAGTGAGGGGTGCTGCTCCATATTCTCTGGGTACAGAGACAAAATGCTGGTGGTAATAAAACAGAAGTAGTTGGTTATGTAATTTCTATCCAACTGTTTGGGGCCAAATAATTAGTAATGCTCTGTTAAATGTTTATGAAATAAAATGAAAAACTCTTAAAGTAATTGAGCCTTATAAATAAAGGCTGAAATATAATGTGAAGCTAATTGACAGGACCTCCAGGATATTGAAACAAAAGCCATATAATGAATGATTGTTGTCCTTAATGTACTATGTTGTCTCTCATCTCCTTTGCTGTCTCTTGGTTATCTCATATTGGTATAGTATCTCACTTTGTTATCTGATATATTGAATTTATTTGTATTTGGATATTTGAAATTTGATAGGGAAGGGGGGAAAACCAAGACTGGTGGGGGGTGTGGGGGGGGAGGGAAATGGGTACCAAGACATGTGAAAGGGTATCAATGTATGTGAATTAATGCACCTTCTATCTGGCAAATATCATGTAACCCTTTTACTAATTACAATAAAAAATAAATTAAATAAATAAATAAATAAATAAATAAATAAAGGCTGAAGAATGTCAGAAGAAAGGAATCTGGAGAGAGATGATTAAAACTAAGTGCATTTTGTTTTAGAGGTTTTACTCTTAGTAAATTCTCTTGTTTCCATCTCCCCTGCAAAGGATAGATGATTTTTTTAAACTGTGGGTGATCATGTACTGATACCAGAAAAACAACACCGTTATGCTCTCAAATAATGAGTCCATGGACCCAAAGGCAGAGGTTAAATGAACGTGTGGAGTAGAGGAAGGCCATGGTGAGGGGAGTAGAACCTCTTACGGGAGGAGCCTTGACCGAAATTGCCTAACCACACTTTTTCTGTTCTCACTACTTACTAGGTGAAAAGCCTTTGAAGTCGTTCCTCAACCCACCAATCCCGCCATGCTCTTTGCCTCAGTTTATACACAAATTGGAGACAAGTGCCAGATGCTCTCAACTTTACTCTCTCACTTCATTTTCCCTTGCCTGCCTACCTGACACCCTGATTCTGAAGTTGCTGGCTCTCTCCTTCTGACCAACTCACTCTTCCAATGACATCAGCACTATGTTTCTTTGAGTGGAGACCTCATCGTACAAGGGTCTGAATTCTAATATCTTATCATGGTATTTAAGTCTCCATGATATACCATATTTCTTTCCAGTCCTCGTGTCTCACCACAGCTTTCAGTCTGCCTTACCTACATCCACACTTGAATCCCCACACTCTCCTGCTTCAATTCGTGTATGCTGTTCTATTCTTAAAAATGCCCATTTCTTCTGTAAATTATCACCTTTACAATAACAATATAGTTAAGATGACAACAACATCAACAAAATAACAATTATTTTAAAGGAAAAAAATGCCAATTTCTGGGGCTGGAATGGGACTCAGTGGGAAAGCACTTGTCTAGTATGCACAAAATTCTGAATTCAACCCCAAAAACAAAGAAAGAAAATGCCCATTTCCTGCCCCCCCAACTCATACCTGCTGGAGATCTTCTTCCTTTTAAAAGCTCAATTCCCACTTTTTATGTAAACTTCCCTCTTACAAGCTGCTTGCTCTTGACTCTTGGCCCAATGAATCTCCTCTTTACACCTTGCTTATTACCCTTTCCTCAACTGTCTGTGCTTAAAGATCAGAGGACCCAGCGTACACATTTTCAGGTTTAACATGAAGAAAATATTCAAAAATATTTATCTATGTAAATGCATTTAATTGGATGCAGACTGTAATTCTCACTAGCACATGATGGCTAGTCTTCTCTCAGAAATAGTATTTGTTTCAGATACAAAAAGGCAAAAAGAAAATCTAAGTGATTTTGGTTATCCAGATCAAGTTGAGGAAGTTGAGTGAAGACAAAAATAAGTTTTCCAAGCTCAGGAAACAGCTTGTGATAAATGATGGCATGTGTGTTCACCTACAAAATGGCTTAGCTTTTCCCAACTTTGTTAACTGAGATGAGACATCATTAATTTTTCCTATTAGAGATGCTTACCAGTGTTGGGATTTCAAGGATGTTCTAAGCCATTTATTTACAATTCAGTTTGACAGTTTTCTAGGCTCTGGGGTTTGCCTTCTAGACTTTCAAATCCCCAGAAAGCTTTGAAACATCAAATCGGTAACAAAAAATTTTAGATATCACTTCTTTAGAGGGAAGAGAGAAGGTCAATTCATATTTAAAACAGCCTCTATATACAAGCTAAGAAATTAATGGGGCTAGTCTGTGAATAGCAAGCATGTACCAGCTGGCAGAAGATATGCCAAGGCCTCTGAATCAGTTTTGGTTTTGCAAATGCCTTGTTCATGAAAACAAGACAATGGTGCCGTTGAATGACAAGCATCAGACAGAGAAGTGTCCTTGCTCTGCTCTGGCTGAGCCACCTCAGTTTTTGGCTGGGAGCCCCTCCTGGGTCTCTGTTTCTCCTGCCAGTATGTGCCAATGTGTTTGAATTGTAGGGTGGTTTCATGTTGTGGATAAATATCCAGTATTGACCTGGATGGAGACAGTCAATTCATTTTGCTCTGAATCCTTGTTCAGTTTACATCTTACTTCTTCTGAGGCAGAAGGAGTATTAACTCACTTTTCCCAGCACCTTGTCTCCATGACATCTTGTCAGTTTGTGGTTGGAAAGCCCAGCGCCCTCCCCAGTCTGCACAGAGACACTTGTTATGACTAACTGCCTGATAGAAATTGCAATTGCTGGAGTCCAGCTGGAATTGTACAGCTGAGAAAGGTCCCTGAGAAACAGAGTTAAGATAACATGACAAAACAAGCCCCACTCACCCAAAAAGCCAGGTTCTAAGAAATGGGCACCCATCAAGAAGCAAGAGCAAGAACAGTGACAGTTCCCTTCCAAATAGTCATGTTTGTCTAAAGGAATTTACATAGTTTATTTTTCAATTTCAAGCTGAGAAATTTTGGAAAGTAGCAAGATGCAAGGAAAGACATCTTGATGATTTGTTCAGTTTTCTCCTTTTCTATGTTTGCGCAACATAGCCTTCATTAATCAACTTTATATCATGACAGAAGCATATCTGAGATGATTGGTTTATGTACGCTTAAGGTATAACTTGACTCACAGTTTTAGAGGTCTTAGTCCATTGCTTCAAGGTCTGTGGTAAGACAGAAAGAGCATGGCTAGTGTACACAGCAAAAGCCCTCACTTCATGGCTGGATGTAACAGAGAGGAGGAAGAGACAGGGATTTTATTCTGAGAGCTTGCTCCCAATGACCTAAAGACCTCTCACTAGGCCCCCCCTCTTAAAGATCCAACTACCCCCTCTTAATAGCATCATGCCAGTGATCAAACTTTTTTGCTTGTTTGGTCAGTCATGGGTTTGAACTCTGGGCCTAGGTGCTGTCCCTGAGCTCTTCAGCTCAACACTGGCGCTCTACCACGTTGAGCCACAGCATTATTTCCAGTTTTCTGAGGGTTAATTGGAGATAAGAGTCTCACCGATTTTGACGTCCCAGCTGACTTTGAGATGTGATCCTCAGACCTCAGCCTCTTGAGTAGCTAGGATTACAGGAGTGAGCCACCAGAGTCCATTTGGTGATCAAACTTTTATGACAGGATCCTTTGGGGAATATTTCTGATTCCAACCATAGCACACACTAAAAATTGTTTTAACTTAGCAGAAGTATGAAAACTATAAGCTACTAACAACAAGATCTACCCATATATTTAGGTTAGTTAATCTATCCTCATGTTTTCTGAAATGGATTAAAAAGTTTATTATGTTTCCAGCACTATGATGGGTGCTACACCAAACAGAAGACTCCATGGTATAACAGTAGGTCCCTTCTTATAGTCAAAAAATATATTTTAAGTGATAATAGTATGTTTTTGTAACCTATTGTTCCATATGTGTAATTTATCTAATGGCTTAGTGGATTTGTAAGTTATCTTATTTTTATTTTTAAAAGAACTGTATTTGGCCACATGCAGAAAACTGAAAATTGACCCTAGCCTTTCACATGCACAAGCATTTACTCAAAATGGATCAAAGACCTCAATGTCAGACCAGAAACCTTGAAACTGCTACAGGATAGAGTTGGAGAGACACTGGAACTCATTGGCACAGGAAAAAGATTCCTGAAGAGAACCCAGGGTCACAACAGATTGGAGAAAGACTAGATAAATGGGACTATCTAAAGATAAAACATTTCTGCACAGAAAAAAAGCATAGCCACTAAAGTAGAGAGACAGCCAACCAACTTGGAAAAGATATTTACCAACAATACATCAGATGAATGCTTAATATCCAGTATCTACAGGGAACTCAAGAAAGTAATCACCCCCCAAACCCAATAAACCATTCACTAAATGGGCAGGAGAACTAAAGAGAGACTTATCAAAAGAAGAGGTTAAAATGGCAGAAAAGCATATGAGAAAATGCTCATCATTCATGGTCATAAAGGAAATGCAAATAAAACAACCCTAAGATACCACCTTACCCCAACAAGAATGGCCAAGATTTTGAGCTCAGACAATGACAGTTGCTGGAGGGGTTGTGGAGAAAAAGGAACCTTTACTGCACTGCTGGTGGGATTGTAAGCTAGTTCAGCCACTCTGGAAAGCAGTGTGGAGGTTTCTTAAAGAACTGAAAATTGAGGCCGGGAGTTTGGCCTAGTGGTTAAAGTGCTTGCCTAGCATGCACGAAGACCTGGGTTCGATTCCTCGGTACCATATACATAGCAAAAAGCCGGAAGTGGTGCTGAGGCTCAAGTGGTAGAGCTCTAGCCTTGAGAAAGTCCAAGGACAGTGCTCAGGCCCTGAGCTCAAGCCCAGGACTGGCAAAAAAAAAAAAACAAAAGAACTGAAAATTGACCTTCCCTACAATCCCACCATACCACTCCTGGGCATCTATCCTGAACATCATAACCCAAGATATGATAAGGACACCTACTCAGCTATGTTCATCTCTGCACTATTCACAATAGCCAGGTGATAGAAACAATCCAGATGCCCTACTGCAGATGAATGGATACAGAAATGTGGTATATATATACAATGGAATTCTACATAGCCAACAGATAAGATAAAATAATGGCATTTGCAGGGAAGTGGATGAATCTAGAGTGAATCATGTTGAGTGAGACAAGTCAAGACCTAAGGAACAAAAGGCCCATGGTATCCTTAATATGTGGCTACTAGATCCAAACAGTACAAGAGCGATAACTCAATATTTGCATACCCAATGCTATGGACATGGTACTGGAAATATAAACACAACTACATAGACATAAAAATTTATGACTCTATAGACAATGTTTTATTACATAGATTCATATGTATATATGACATACAAACCCTCAGCCTAATTTTAATTATGTTCTAAAATCTAAGTGCCCATTGTTGTATATAGAGATTCTCTTCTTGAATACTTGTTTGTTAACTACATCATTTGTAATATGATGTAAAAATCAATGTTAATAAATTCTTTAAGAAAAAAAGAACTGTGTTTGGATGTGCATTTATCAGTGTTCATTTCTAGTTTAAAATTTCATTGCCACATCCCTTGTTTAAGAATTTAACTCCTGTAAGTCTATTTATTGATTATGTAAATGTTTAGTAAATTTATTTATTGATCCAAGGGAAACTGCATAGGCTGACAAACTTATGAACTGATTTAGATTAAAAGGTTGAGTGCTAGTAGTAATCACTAGCAAATTCATGTTCCATGGAATCTACGAGCATTAAAGAAATAGTTATTTGTAAAAAAAAAAAATAGTTATTTATTCCCAAATGTTCTGAGTGGTCCACTATAGAGAAATAATAATGTAAATAATATTTGTCCTTGTTAATTTCATAATATTCTCTAGTCTTTGATTGGCTGAAGTAATTGTTATGAATGCCACTGAGTGAAACTTCTGTCCTCAGAGCATACAGAAAAATTTCAGAAATATGTATTTTCCTCATGGATGATTTTAAGTAAATTGGCATAAAGCAAAGATGGATTCCACTGCATAGCTATTTAATAACATGCTAAAGTTGCATAGATGAGTACCAAAATACTCAGAGAAAATGGTTGAGATCACATTGAAACAAATAAAACTAAAATCATGTCTCTTTAGTTTCAGCACATGCTCCTCACTATCATACAACAGATGAATGGAGAAAAGCAGAGAACTGAATGGAATATTATTCTGACATAAAACAAAGAAAAGAATGCTGCATTTGCAACAACATGGATAAATCTGGAAAGATTTTGCTTAGTAAAATAAGTCAGACATCAAATGGCAACTATTACCTGATGTTGCTGGCATGTAGAATCTAAACAATCAGACTCTAGAGGAAAACTAAGGAGTAGGGTCCCGGAGGAGAAACATGAAATGAGTGATAAAAGTCACAAAGTTTCACTTATGAAAGAGAACTTCTACTCAGTCTATTAAGAAGATACATTTTATCAAGTGTTCTCTTAAAGAAGAAAAAACAAAAGAGAGAGAATGATGCAGGGGAAGGGATAGAAGAAAGCAAAGAGATAGAGAAGAAGGAAGGAAAGGAAGAAAGGAAGGAGGGAGGGAGGCAGGGAGGGAGGAGAGGAGGGGGGAGGGAGGGAACATTTAGTGGTTTCACAGGTGTATATATATACCCCAATATTCATCCAGTTGAATACTCATACTCCAACGAGCCATCTTTAAGGTAAGTAAATTCCCATCCAAATGGCATGGCAGAACACACAGAAATGTGTAGCTGTGTCGCTGCTTCAACCAATGGTGCATGAGCCCACATGATGGAGCAGAGGACTGAGATCCCTTGAGTGTTTGGGCTTGGCCTCTGGCATTTTGCCATCACCATGAGAACTAGAAGGTCAGCTCTTTGGCTCTGTTGGAAGCATAGTTACCTCAGCCTAGAGCTGACTATAGTCCCACATGATATATGAGCACTCCCAGCAGAGTCAATAAGTCAAGCTTGGTCCACAGCACTCAGCCCTGCATCAACCCATGTAGACAACAGCTAAACAAACACTCAAGTGCCGTAGTCCACTGAAAGTTTGTAAGTGCTCCACACACTTTCCTGGTATAGATGAATGTCATGCCTTAGATGGAAAGTGAAAGAATAGAAATGTCTAACATAGGACCGGGAGTTTGGCCTAGTGGTAGAATGCTTGCCTAGCATGCACGAAGACCCGGGTTCGATTCCTCGGTACCACATACATAGAAAAAGCCAGGATGTTGGGGGCCGAGTAATACCATTCTAATAACTTTCTGCTGAGACCTGTAGTAGGGGTAAACAAGTGAACCTCTTTATCCTGCCCACCTGTTGTGCTGATAGGCTCCCGCACCCAATATAAGGAGGGGAGTTTTAGAGAGATTCCTGCCTTGAGGAAACTGCGTGGCGTCTTTGCTCATCTCTGGAGAAGCAAGGCTGAGTGCGGGAGGACAGTGGGCCCTCTCCTCCCGTGACTTGGACTGGTTGGGGTGTGTTTTTCCCATCTCTCCTCAAGAGGGACTGGGGATGAAGGACGCCGACATATTGGCACCCAACGTGGGGCACGAAAGAGGCATGAAAGAGCCAACATGGGGCACGAAAGAGGCACAAAATGGGACGTGAAAGGGGCACGACTGTGAGTTGAGCCAAGTGAGAGATACATGGAGGAAAGACTGAAAAACCAGAGAAAACCTGAAAGGCACAAAAAGACTGAACAACCAGGGAAACCTGAAGGGAAAATGCAGGGTGAAGTCGCTGACAGGGAAAGAGAAAAAGGAAGACAAGGAGAAAGAGAGGAACAAAGAGAAAAAGAAAAAAGGTGATAAACAGGAGAAAGGGAAGCAACTACCTGCGAAAGTCAAAGAAGAAAAACTCAGACTGACCAGAGAAACTTGAAAGGAAAAAGGGACTGAAAGGCCAGGGAAACCTGAAGGAAAAATACAGGCTGAAATTGCTCACAGGGAAAGAGAAAAAAAGACAAAGAGAAAGACACAGGGAGAAAGAAAACTCCTCAAAGACTAAACCAGTGAACGTGTGTGTGTGTGAAAGGGATTTTAATCATTCCCAGATCACCTCCGAAGCGTGGGTCACTTCGGGAGGAACCTCGCGGAGGGCGAGGCAATGTCCCAGGAAGGGAGGAACCTCTCGGGAGTCTCTGGCCAGAGCAGTAGGGCGAGGCCTATTTTCTATTTTTCAATAAAAGAGATTTTAGAATAGAACCAAATGGGTTCCGACTGGAATGACCACGAATGTGTGTGTGAATGGTAAATCTAAATCTAAGTCTATACGGGAGTAAACAGTTTTAAGAACAGGTGAAAAGCGCAGACTTAAGAGAATTAAGTGGTAGTGATTTAGAAAGCCTGTGTTTAGGTTCAGAATAGTTGAAAACAGGCTAGAGCTTTTTAAAGTCCCTGACAAAATATAGAGACGACGCCCCTGTGTTAGCTTGAAGAAGTTACAGAAAATGGATCTTCGCCCATAACCCCCTTAAAATGAAAGGACCAGAGTCATTTTTGGACAACAAAAAGGGGGGGACTGGAAGACTCCTCTAATTCTTCCATTGCCCTGCTATTCCCTACGGCTTGTGTGAATGTTTTCTTAATGTTGGAATGTTTCCCTATTTTCTCAGTTGTAGTCAGAGCCACTCAGTATATACTAGTTCCTGTACAGGAGGAGGAGAATGCTTTCCCGCTCATCAGTAAAAGAGACTTTGGTGTTTTCCTGCTCTTACTGCTGCGAGTATTGTCCTTGCCACTGTGGTTCCTACAGAGAATGTTTTGAATGTGAGGACTGGAATTGTTATGTGTACAAATGACAGTATTCTAACTTTGGGTGATTGTTGTCTTGACACTATTTTGGGATTGATCAGTTTGGATTTGTTTTTATGCACTATAATTGTAATATGTCTATTGCTTGCCTACAAAGTCAACACAGAAAGTGTTAATGTGACAGGCATCTGCTCCCATGGAAGTAGGTGCATCCCCTCAGGTCTGATTTGCTTAAATGGATGGCTGGTAGTCAAAGACGGGCAAGTCCCAGCTGTTAGCCTACTAATGAGCTTGGAGACACCTAAGACAGGCACAGCCGATCTAATATGGTGGTAACCCCACATATTCTAAGTTTTGTCTTTTTTAAGATGAAAACGGGGGAGATGTTGGGGGCTGAGTAACACCATTCTAATAACTTTCTGCTGAGACCTGCAGTAGGGGTAAACAGGTGGACCTCTTTATCCTGCCTACCTGTTGTGCTGATAGGCTCCCACACCCAATATAAGGAGGGAAGTTTTAGAGATTCCTGCCTTGATGAAGCTGCATGGCATTTCTGTTCGTGCTCTCGAGAAGCAAGGCTGAGTGTGGGAGGACAGTGGGCCCTCTCCTCTCGAGGCTTGGACTAGTTGGGGTGTGTTTTTCCCATCCCTCCTCAAGAGGGACTGGGGATGAAGGACCCCGACACCAGAAGTGGTGCAGTGGCTCAGGGTTGAACTCTAGCCTTGAGGAAAGCCCAAGGACAGTGCCCAGGCCCTGAGCTCAAGCCCAGGACTGGCAAAAAAAAGAAATATCTAACGTAGTATTTTTGAGTATTTTGCCATGATGCATATAATCCAAAACATTCCCCAAATTCCCTTACAATTTCTTATGTTCTACATACTTTGTAGAATTTTTTCCTTCTCACAGAGACTTATTTCAAGGGGAAATATGTGGAGTTTTACCTCTGAAGATGCACATTCAAGTTCTGAAGTACATGAGCCAGACTAGAGAACCTTTGTAATGAGTTTCCCATGATCATAATGGAATCTTAAGGTTTATGGGCTCCCTGGACTAAAAAACTAGGGCCTTGCAATATCCCTAATTCCAAGCCATAGGGATTATTCACATGACAGCAGTGGTTAATGAAACATATGTTCGACTGTCAGTCCCACTACAAACCAACAAGGAAATTAGCGAAGGCATCTAACCTCACAGTTAATATTGAAGGCATATGAATGACCCTGCCAGGTTTAAAGTTCAGCTCTATAAACTAATATCTTAAGCCAGCTATAATTTTGATCAGTTTCATTTGTCAACTATGGACCACAGTGATATCAGCTTTGTAGACTTTTGTGGCAGCTGATCACATAATATATTCATACAAATGTTTTATAAATATAAATGCTCAATGACCCTTACTGTCTTTCTTCTTTAATGTAGGGTTTAGTTTTACTTGCAGAATTTGGAAGTTGTCCTTACACAACTCCAAATCCTGTCCAGTCTTTTTTTATGTTTTGCCAGTCCTAAGGCTTGAACTCAGGACCTGAGCAACTGTCCTTGGACTTTCCTCAAGGATAGAGCTCTATCAGTTGAACCAGAGCACCACTTCTGGCTTTTTCTATGTATGTGGTACCAAGGTATCGAACCCATGTCTTTTTGCATGCTAGGCAAGCACTCTACCACTAGGCCAAACTCCCTGCCCTGTCCAGTCTTATGGAATGCACAAATATTCTTTCTTCTTTTGGATTTCATTTCCAAGCAATTCCCCTTGCAGCAATTGCAACCTCTTGTCAGGCCTATGCAGACTATGGCTTGTTGTGTTTATAGTTCATCTGAGTTTCTAAACTCATTAGTCAATTTTCTTGTGCTCTAAGGTCTAGGCAGCTAACCTTTATGGGCCATACCACAGGATTCCTGCCTTTCTTCTGATTGGAAAGTTAGCAGCTACTAGTGCAAGATGAAGATGTAATCCGGTTACTTATTCTACTTATTCTTCTCATCCTCCTTTCCAAGAATCCACCTTGGACTGGTTGTGTCTTTGTCCAAAGTCAACATTTCCTATGGAACAGCACTTGTCATACAGCTCTTATGTACATGCATTGTCCATTATCTCCCTTTGTCTGTTGAGACTGAGGGTCAATCATGAATTTCCATTCATAGATTCTGCATTTGATCTTTCTTTTTTGTATCTTCCTAAAGTTACACGATTTGAGCAGAATGTCTGTGCCCGAGTCATAATGGATAGTCATTAATGTAAGCATGCTTCCAGGATAGCATTCTGGAATTGTGTTGCTTCTCCAGCTGAAGAAAATGCAAATGTTTGCCTGCCACATCTTATGGGACATGGGCCCATAGTGGCCTGAGGTTGGAGTGCAAGTGGAGATAGAATGGTGCTTATAAAGAAGCAAAGGCTACTTTCAATGGCAATGGGAAGTGTGTGTGAGAAAAAGAGATTTAAAACTGTGAATATGCACATTGTTAGGCACTAAATTCACATATTGACACTCTAACACTCAGTACCTTAGAATGTAGTTGTATTTGGAGATTGGATCTTTCAAAAAGTGCTTAAGTTGAATGAGGTCATATGGTTAAGCACCAATCCAATATTACTGGTGTGTTTATAAAGAGAAGAGATGAGGACACAAAGGGGAAAGAGCCTGTGAAGATTCTAGGAGAAGACAGTCAGCTGCAAGCCCAGAAGCAACCAATCCTGCTGACACCCCCATCACAGACTCTCAGCTTCCAGAATCAATAGGAAATGCATTTCCACTGTCCAAGACCCTAAGTCTCTGCTATTCTAGTATGGCAGCCCCAGAAATCTAATACAGTGTACTTGAAAGTGTACATCAAAATTTATAAGATCTTCTCAGCAACTTTGGAGGAGTTGTTTCTACTGAGTGGCAGGGCTGAGAAGCCTGAGAACATCACCAAATTGTTTGGGTAGATGAAAAGTTCTGTATGAATATGTAGAGAATAGGACAAAGGGTATTAAGCCAATGAGGACCAAATATGAGATAGTCTAAGGTCAAATTACCAATACCCTTAGAAAATGTCTGCTATTAACTAACTATGCTTGTAGACTTTGATTCTAGTTTGCTTATAGTATATCCCCTGAACAAGTTAGAGTACATTATTATAATCCCAAACTTAGAAGCAAGATATGTATGTAGCAGGACAGGTTGATACTTGCATGCTCTATATTCTCTCTGTTTTGTAGGCCACTAGGGACTAGTTATCCCATAAACCTGAATTACAGGATTTTACTCCTTAGATTTAAAAAGTCAGTATAGGGCTGGGTTTATCTTAGTGGTAGAGTGCTTGCCTAGTATGCAGCAAAGACCCGGGTTCGAATCCTCAGTGCCAAATTATAGAAAAAAGTGGTGCTGTGGCTCAAGTGATAGAGCTCTAGCCTTGAAAAAGCCCAAGGACAGTGTCCAGGCCCTGAGTTCAAGGCCCAAGACTGGCAAAAAAAAGTCAGTATGTTTGTTTTTTTTTTACAGATAATATACTACTACTTGGTTTCAGAAGCTAAGAATATTAAAAAATAATTCAGGCATTATATTCATGGTGATTTTTAAAACTATCGTTTATTAAACTGTAGTGATTAAATCCAAGGTTTGTATAGTTATATGTCAGCATATCTAAGGTTACTTACCATCTCTAGAAAAGGTAAATAATCGAAGTTTTTATAAGAAATAAAAATGTACCAAGATTCATATGTACATAAACTGCTAAGTTAACTGGCAGAAAATCCAATACACAACCTAAAAATTAAGAAAAGTAAAGGAAGAGGTGGGCTGGGAAGGGTGGGTGAGAATGTTCAAAGGGGGGGACATTGATCCAAATTCACTGTATTCATAAATTACTTTGTTAAATGGCCCTATTTTATCTTTTTTTTCTTTTTTTTTAATTTTTTATTGTAATTAGTAAAAGGGTTACATGATATTTGCCAGATAGAAGGTGCATTAATTCACATACATTGATACCCTTTCACATGTCTTGGTACCCATTTCCCTCCCCCCCCACATCCCCCACCCATCTTGGTTTTCCCCCCTTCCCTATCAAATTTCAAATATCCAAATACAAATAAATTCAATATATCAGATAACAAAGTGAGATACTATACCAATATGAGATAACCAAGGGACAGCAAAGGAGATGAGAGACAACATAGTACATTAAGGATAACAATCATTCATTATATGGCTTTTGTTTCAATATCCTGGAGGTCCTTTCAATTAGCTTCACATTATATGGCCTTATGTATCAAGATTTTGCTCTATTGCAAATCTCTGCTAGTAGAGCCCAAGGTTTCTACTGATTATGACGAATGAGGGAAACCATTGAGCCTAAGTTCCTTTGAGTCTGGCTTACTTCACTTAATATGATTTTTTCTAAGTCTTTCCATTTCCTAACAAATGGGGCGATGTCATTCTTTCTGACAGCAGCATAGAATTCCATTGTGTACAAATACCACAACTTGTTAATCCACTCATCAACTGAGGGACATCTAGGTTGGTTCCATATCTTTGCTATGCTGAATAGTGCTGCAATGAACATTGTTGTGCTAGTGGGTTTAGTATGTCCTTGTTTCTGGATGGTTGGGTAAATGCCAAGTAGTGGAATTGCTGGGTCATAGGGGAGTTCTATGTTTAGCCTTTTGAGGCACTGCCACACTGCTTTCCATAGTGGTTGAATGAGTTTGCACTCCCACCAACAGTGTAGTAGTGATCCCTCTGGAAATGGCCCTATTTTATATATGCAGAAATTGAGATTCATAGTTGTTCAATACTTTCTCAAAGTCTATCAGCCCTCTGTCTTTAAATCACAACCATATATTATTGTTCTATTTATTTATTATAAAGATAATATAGAGAGCATTACAGTAACATATGTCAGGTGAAGAGTACATTTATTTTTGGACAGTGTTACCCCTTCTCTTGTTCTCTCCCAGTTTTTCTCTCCCATACTCCCCCTCAAATTGTATAGTTCATTTTCAACATCATGTCAGTGAATACCATTACTTAATATATTCACCCTTTGTCCTTCAATTTCTATGCCCCCCTTACACTCCCAAAGAGATATAAATGAATGAATAGAATAAAAGGGAAAGAAAACAAAAACAGCAAAAAAAGAGAGAAAATAACCTCTTGTTTTCATTTTCTGAAGTTCATTTCAATAAATATTACTTTGTATGATCAAATGCACATAGGCATTGTGCCTTTCTGTCCCTCTCCTAAAAGTATCCTCCTATGGCATCACTGTATGTGAATGCATATATATCTGTATAATTTATTATGTCCTGGTATTTTAGATTTAATTTCCACATATAAGGGAAACCATGTGCCATTTGTAGCTCTTAGCCTGGCTTCCTCACTTTACATTCTTAGTTCCAGGTCCATCCATTTCCCTGCAAATGACATAATATTAACATACTCTTGTTCTTTTTCATGGCTGTGTAAAATTCCATTGTGTATAGGTACCACATTTTTTGGATCCACTCATCTATTAAAGGGCAGCTGGGCTGTTTCCACAACTTGGCTACTGTGACTAGTACAGCAATGAACATAACATCCACAGATCTTTCACAGATCTGTGTAAACAGCACACCTCCATGCTTCCACCTTTTCTTCTACACATATTCTGGAAATAAAATTAAGGTCTTGCTCCTTCCCTAACTAGGAGAACCAAAGATAATGACTGACTTCTATTTTCAACTTGTGTTGAAGAAGGAAGGGGGACACTGACACTTTTTTTTGCTAGTTCTGGGGCTTAAACTCAGAGCACTGTCCTTGGGCTTTCTCAAGGCTAGAGCTCTGCCACTTGAGCCACAGCACCATTTCTTGCTTTTTTTCTATGTATGTGGTACTAAGGAATCAAACCTAGGTCTTCGTGCATGCTAGGCAAGCACGCTACCACTAGGCCAAACTCCCAGCCCAACATAGATACTTTTTTAGTTAAGTCATTCTTTCTGGCCACCTGTGGCTCATGACTGTCATCCCAGTTTACAAGAAGGCTGAGATTGGAAGGATTGAGGTTCAGTCCAGCCCGTTCTAAAAAAAGAGAAAAGGTTAAACAGCTCAACAGAGACTCCAGTTCAACAGAAAAATCCTGGTATAATAATGTGCATCCATCATCCTAACTGTGGCTAGAAGTGTAAATAGACTGACAATAGTACAGGCCAGCTCAGGGCAGAAATCAAAACTCTATCTCAAAAATAGCAAGAGTTAAGAAAAAAAGAGCCAGAAACATGGCTGAAGTGGTAGTGTTCATGCCTAAGAAAGCCTAAAGCTCTGTGTTCAAACTCCAATATCAAAATAAAATGGAAGCCATCCTTGCCCAACATTTAGTTCAGAACTATTCTAGTTTGTTTTTGAACATGTATATGGAGTCAAGCTGTTCAAACTCTAAGTATGCTTTTCCATGTGCTTCTCTTTCCCTTTTTTATATTTCCTTCAAATACAAGTGCTAAATCTATGCCATATTTTTATTAGTTTTACACGGATGTTGTTGACATTTTTGAGAGTTATTTGATGTCTGAGAAACTCATGAACCTTTTACTTGCTCTCTTAAAACTTTATAAAAAGATCTAACACAGTGGGGAAGGAATACATTTATATCTAGACAAACCACTGTGCACCCAGAAGTATGTCAGCTGGGTCCGAGGCTTTCTCTACGAGTTATTCACTAAGCCACTCTCAACCTGTGTAGAGAAATATTTTCTATTACCCCCTCCTGGGCAGCATCTCGATTTTTCACTGTTTCCTGGAAAGACACATTCAATGCAGTGAGATCATCAAACTCTTCCGTATTGTCAAACCTGTTGGCTCTCTCCTCTCCTGCCTTCAGCACAAATTCTCACTGACCTCTGATGCAGGCAGCAGAGGGGGAATCACATGAGCTGCAGCTAAGTTCAGCGGAATGATTTGTGAGCCTAGTGTTTGCACATGTGTGGCCATGCGGGATCTCTCTGGCCGGGCCAGCCATTCTCCCCCCACATCTGCTGGTTAATAGGAAATCCAAATGGACTAGACAGCACTGGGGAACAGAGGCAGGAAGGATCTGTGCTCCGCTCTGGAGAAGTTTTGCTGCTGGAAACACAATGTGCAAATACTGGCCATCACTGTTTCCAGGCAAATTTACACGAGTGAAATTTAGTATTTACCTGGGGCGTGGGGAGCCTTAAATTCTGGGCCTAGGCCCTGCCCTCGAAGTTTTTGTTTGTTTGTTTGTTTGTTTTGCTCAAGGCTAGCACTCTATCACTTGAGCCACACCTCCACTTCCAGTAATGGGGAATATGTTTATATTTAAATGAACCACAATGCCTGGCTTTGCTTTTCTGCCTGGGTTGGCTTCGAAACTTGATCCTCAGGTCTTTGCCTCCTGAGTAGCTCGGGTGATAGGCATGAACCACAAAAGCCCAGCCATTGTTTATCTTCTAAAGAAAACCCATATCGCTCAGAAGAGGAGAAGATGTAGCTGTTCAGCAAGCAGGGGTGCTCAGTATCATTTGATGAGTAGCCAACAGCGATCATGTACCCTCCATCTTCTTGTCATCTCCACTTTGTGTTTCTTTCTGCTTCATCCCCCCCTCTTCTCTCATCCTTTCTTCCCAACTTTAGCTACCCCTTGTCTTTGATTTCTAGAAGAGGCCCAACAGTCAAATTCTGGATAAGCAGAGCCCAGCTGGGAGGATATTTATCATCAAAAAGTCAACAAATAAGCAAAAAAAAACAAACAAACAAATAAATAAATGATGGCTAGGATATGGAAGAAGGAGAGTTCTCATATGATGCTGATAGAAATTATCATAGCCATTATGGGAAATAGTATGATAGTTCCCCAAAAACATTAAAAATAGAACTACCATAATCTCATTCATCTACCTATCAATATGGATATAATATATGGGGAAATTAGATCAATATATTAAAGGAGCATCTGACCTCTCATGTCTATTGCAGCTTTGTCTACAAGACCTACGATACAGAATCAATGTAAGTGTCCATTAATGGATGAATGGATTAAGGAAAATAGAATATTATAGACAATAGAATGGATAATATAGACAATGGAGTATTATTCAGCTACAAAAAAATAAAATTCTGGCTGGGTGCAGTAGCTCATGCCTGTAATCCTAGCTACTCGGGAGGCTGAGATCTGAGGATCGTGGTTCAAAGGCAGCTGGCACACTAAAATGTCCATGAGACTCTTATCTCCAATTAATCACCAGAAAACCAGAAGTGGCACTGTGGCTCAAGGGGCAAGGTGGTGGGTGCTGCTGAAAGAGAAAGCAGAATTGCAGCAGTAGTGTTCCAGACAAATCTAGCCATCAGCTGAGATGCACCATAGAGCTGTGTTAATCCTTTTTGTCCCAGCGCCGGCGGCACATATTGCAAGAATATTTAACGCCACCATGTTTCAATCCTATTCAGAACTGTTCTTCTGTCTGATTTGATGTCATCATTGCAAGCTGGAATATCTATCGGCAACCATCAGGCCAGAGGCTGGCTCCTTTAGCACTTGATGGCCAGGCCATCAAGATCTCCTTTTCTCATTTCCACTTAGCCAATCAGCATTCCACACTAATACCATTTAGTTTATGGGTAGAATGTACAGCTACCAATTTTGTTTGTGTGCAGCCCCCCAGATTTCATGATTCTTCTTATATTCTACAGGAGTGAGAGAGTAGTATTGATTCTGGAAATACTCTTGAAAGGACAAGAAGGTCCTTCCTTTCTTTGATTTTTTCATTTGCCTTTTCTCCTCATATTTGCTATAAAAGCATTAGTCCACAATGAATTTGGGGGGAGAGGGTTCTAGGACTGAGCTCAGGGCCTGGATTCTATCCCAGAGCTTCTTTTGTCAAGACTAGTGCTCTATCACTTGAGCCAAAGCACCATTTCTGGCGCTCTTGGTAGTTTATTGGAGACAAGACTCTCATGGACTTTCCTGCTTGGGCTAGCTCTGAACCAGGTGCTTGGGCACCTGGCCATGATGGATTTTTTTTATAGAAAGGGCAGTTTCTTCTCTTGTATTGGGAATGGTGCCTGGAAAGCTGCATCGGATCCTGCTCCAAACCAGGGGTCTCACCCCCACTCCCCAGGTGGCCTGAGCAGTGACAGTGCCCGACACCTCATTTGGCTACTGTGTTTGCTCACAGAATGAGTGAACATGAAGTAAAGCTGGAATGGAAATCCAGGTGTTTAAACTTCAGCTCCAAAGCTGCTTCCCGTGGGCCCTTCTCTGCTCTGAAGGAAATGTCACCTGACTCCAAAGGCTCTTTCTTGCCTGGAACATGGCAAATGACTCACTCAGGAGTTGAGAATGTCTAAGGGATCCTTCCCAAGTGGGAGTAACAGACTCAGAAGGAAAATGTCTAGGGTTCATCTTCTGAAGAAATCCAGGAAGGAGCCTGTGGCATTGTAAGGCCACTGGGGTGGAGACTAAGGGAAGGGGACTTGAGAAGAAGGTTCTGTTTCCCCATCAAAATGAACCTCTTTGATCTAACCCACAGAGTGCCAACATCCTCTAAAAGTTACATACAGAGCCAGGTGCCGTGGCTCACACCTGTAATCCTAGATACTCAGGATGCTGAGATCTGAGGATCGCGGTTCAAAGCTAGCCCAGGCCCTAAGTCGATGAAACTCTTATCTCCAATTAACCACTAGAAACCAGAAGTGGTGCTGTGGCTTAAGGGGCAGGGTGGTAGCCTGGAGCTGAAGAGCTCAGGGACAGCACCCAGGCCCAGAGTTCAAGCCCAATCAAGAAAGTCCTGGGGAAACATCTCTCCCCAACTAATCACCCAAAAGCTGAAATTTTCCCATGACCAAAAAAAGATCTGAAACTGGAGGCATGTCTCAAATATAGAGTCATCACTTTGAGCAAAACAGGTAAGAGCCAGTACCTATAACCTGTGTTTAAGCAGGGGTCAGGCACAAAAGAGGGAGTGAGACTGTGAGAGAGAGACAGAGAGAGAGAGAGAGAGACAGAGAGAGAGAGAGAGAGAGAGAGAGAGAGAGAGAGAGAGAGAGAGAGAGAGAGAGAGAGAGGAAAGAGGGAGGGAGGGAAAGAGGGAGGGAGGGAGGGAAAGAGGGAGAGAGGGAGAGAAAGAGGAAGAAAGAAAGAAGGAAGGAAGGAGAGAGAGAGAAAGAAAGAAAGAAAGAAAGAAAGAAAGAAAGAAAGAAAGAAAGAGAAAGGAAGAAAGAAAGAGAAAGAAAGAAAGAAAGAAAGAAAGAAAGAAAGAAAGAAAGAAAGAAAGAAAAAGAAAGAAAGAAAGAAAGAAAGAGAAAGAAAAAGGGAGGGAGGGAGGAAGGGAAGGAGGGAAGGAGTCACATAAGGACAGGTAGTGGCGACTCACACCTGCAATGCTATCAAATCAAGAGGCTGATCTCTTGATCCAATCCTGTCAGATAAATATGTGATTCATACCTTAAATTGGTCAGCCGAAAGCTGATAGTGGAGGTATAGCTCAAATGGTACCGTGCCAACCTTGAGCAGGAAAATCCAAGTGAGAGTTAGAGGCTCTGAGTTCAGGCCCCACTACGAGCAAAAAAAATATAAGTAAATAACATGTAGATGATAAAAAGCACATGTGCTTATGAACGATGTACAATGGGGGGAGGAGAGGGCGATGTCTCATTGCTGTACTGAAAATTAGGAAAATGGTCTTTGTCAGATTTGAAGCCAGACTAGAGCCTTTCACCTACCTCACCACCAACCTCATTCATATCACTATTCTGCTACTAAAATTAACAGACATGCAGAAAAAATAGACTGCCTTTTTCAAATTTACTACAAGAGTCTTGGAATCGGCTAAGGTTGCCCCTGCTTCTGTGTCATGGTTGCCAACATCAGCTTTCCTCCAAAGCTCAGTATTTACTGACAGAGGGTTGACTCCCTGCATTTTGTCTTTTTTTTTTCTTTTATTTCCTTTTTGGAACCAGTAAAAGCACTGGCCGCTGATGAAATCTCACTGATTAGAAAAATGAACTTTCTCAGCTTTGAAAAGCCACAGGAAGCCTGGGTGATTGAGGAGAAATGGTATGTAAGTGGGGAAAAACTGACACTTAAATACACTCTTCACCAAATCCCTACAGACCGCCTGGTCTTTTCATCTATTTGCCTCTAAACCTGAGAGCAAAGACAAGGTGTTTATATCCGTAAACAGCTACTTTCATTTCAGATAGGGCTTTAAACTGTTTGCTTAAAGGATTTAAACCAAATAATTCAAAAAGCCTTCTAAGATGCCAGCTACTTTTTTCCCCTCCTTTAAAGAAAAGACTGGTCAGACTTGGGAGGATGCATTTAAATTATTTTTTACAGGTAATGAAAGAGTAAACATTACAGAATGGGATCCTTTCATCCCAGCACCCGGCTGCTTCCCAGTGTGAGGACAGACAGGCCCGCATCAAAATGGGATGGTCAAAGGAGTGCCATTCTCTCTCCCAGATGCACAGAGAGTTGAACCCTTGGTGCTAATGCTGTAAGAGCTGTTAATGGTTAGAATTTGTGCTTACTTTTATGTAAATTCGGTTTGTATATCCAGAGTCTAATGTGAGATTTTTTTTTTTAGTGAAGGGAGTGTCTATTGCGATTTCATTCAGGTTCAAGAAATCAGAATGGATCTCATAGAGAAAGACTGCTGTCAGCTGTATTATTTGTCCAATTAAGTCCTCAAGAAAAATCAATCAAGAAGGGCACTAGTGGGCCAGGAGTTTGGCCTAGTGTTAGCTTGCTTGCCTAGCATGCTCGAAGACCAGGGTTCAATTCCTAGGTACCACATACATAGAAAAAAGCCAGAAGTGGTGCTGAGGCTCAAGTGTAGAGCTCTAGCCTTGAGAAAGTCCAAGGACAGTACTCAGGCCCTGAGCTCAAGCCCAGGACTGGCAAAAAAAAAAGGGGGGGCGGGGCACTAGTGGCTCATGCCAGTAATCCCAGCTTTGAGGGAGGCTAAGATCAGAAAGTTAAAGGTTGGTAGGTCCAGACCCGCTGAGGAAGAAAAGTACAAAAGACTCCCTCTATCTGAATGAAAGAAATTGGCTGTGGTGGCATGCCTGTCATTCCGGCTATGGGACAGTCGGTAAAAGGTAGGAGGCTGAAACTTCAGGCATGCCCTGGGCAAAAATTGGGATCTTATTCAAAATAACCAGTGGGGGACAAAAGCTAGAGGTATGGCTCAGTGGCAGAAGACCTGCGTAGCAGTCAAGAAAACCAGGTTCAAAGAACCAGGACAAAAGAAAAGAGAGGGGAGAGAAAGGGAGAGGGAGAAGAGGAGGGAGTAAAGGAAGGAAAAGGGAGAGAGGGAGGAAGTTGAGGGGAGAGGGAGAGGAAGAGGAGGAAGGAAAAAAGAGAAGATGGGAAAGAGAAGAAAGAAACTTATATGTTGCTGTCATTTCATACCAGTATGCTACCAATTATGTTTTCTCTTTTCCAAGTATATATATATATATA
This sequence comes from Megascapheus bottae, assembly GCF_031878675.1. Classification (NCBI taxonomy): domain Eukaryota; kingdom Metazoa; phylum Chordata; class Mammalia; order Rodentia; family Geomyidae; genus Megascapheus; species Megascapheus bottae. Next base: position 12,908,860 of record NC_143526.1, read on the forward strand.
TATATATTTTTTTTTTTTTTTGCCAGTCCTGGGCTTAAGCTCAGTGCCTGAGCACTGTCCTTGGATTTTTCTCAAAGCTAGAGCTCTACCACTTGAGCCTTCGCACCACTTCCGGCTTTTTCTACGTATGTGGTACCAAGGAATTGAACCCGGGTCTTTGTGCATGCTAGGCAAGCACTCTACCACTAGGTCAAACTCCCGGCCCCCCAAGTATATTTTTATAAGTAAACTTGAATTCTGAAATTGTATAAGTCTTTCATATCCAACAAATTTATGAAGAATGGAAGTAGATGAAGCTTTTGACCTCTCTGTATTTAAAGCTGCTCTCTGGAAGTTCATGTGGCATTGTGTTCATCAGAGATTCCTTCCTGGTGAAGAGACTGAGCAAAAATTGGCTGAGTTGAGATCTCTGATCTCCCTGCTAGGAGGAAGCCAAGGCCACTAAGAAGGCTCCAGGCAGGTGTTCTAGCCAGACATAGCTAAGATTCCAGTCAACATCCATCGCCAGACATGGAGGTAAGAGAGTTTTCACATGGTAACAGCCCCACCTCAGCAGATCTGGAGTGGAGAATAGTGCCTTCCCAGATTGTAGAATTCAGAGCAAAGTAAAGTATGGTTGGTTTAAGACACTAAGAGTCTCCTAGTTTGTTAGCTTGCATTCAGTTTTGTAACTCTTGTACCTCTTGGCTGTACCTCCCTTTCTGTACAGGTAGCTATGTCTCTTGTAGTTTACCTTCCACTTCCACCATAGGAAAACATGTCACAGGACTGCTTTGCTGTCTTGTGTCATTGACATTCTAAAAATTACTGGAGTCTTTGGAATATCCTTCCCACAGGCAACTCGTTCTAATGAGGATTGGTGCTTCCAGTAATGCAAATGTATTTCCTAGTAAGCTGCCTCTTGATAGACGTATGAGTAGATGCCACAGCGTGGATCTGGAGCCTAAAGGCCTCTGTGTTTAAGGCTTGTTCCCCAGAGCACTGCTAGTGGAAGGTAACTCTGGCCATGACAGATTCCCTCCACTTCACACCAGAGGCCTCTCTTGACTATCATTTAACAAAATAATTAGATAAGACTTATTTCTCCCTCAATAAATCTGAATGCAGCTCTGTATTCTAAAGGAAATGCTGTGGCAGTTATGGGAATATTTCCAACCAATATGCCACACTGTAGGAACACAGAATGCCTAGAAATAGGTCTGCAGTATGTCATCAGAGATACCAACCTACAGATCCTTGAAGCAGTAACACCATGATATCCATAATAGTATGTGAATTAAAAAAACTATTTTACAATGGCTCTATATCCTTGAACACTGCGGATTTCCCGCTGTGTATAGCAAACAGATAATCTGGTAAAATTTGTTCCAGTGAGTGTCCAATGGCAGCGGTTCTAAGCCAATAGGAATGTTCTATAATCCAATACTTCAGGATTTGTGAAATGTGCTGAATACTGAATTTCATATAATTCAATATAGAAGTTTATGAATCTATCTAACTAATCAATAGAAATCTTTCAATAGTTATGGCATAAGAACCCTATTCTCCTATCATGTGAAGATACAGTACTTGCCCAGGTTTTTGTCCTTTTTGCCATGTACCCTCACCAGATGCACAACCTGTCGATGCTCTGTTCTGGAATTTCACAGTCTTTGAACCATGAGAAATAATGTTTACTTTTATAAACAGCTCTATCTTTACTATTGTTTTATAGCAGCATAGCTAGATTAGGACATATGGATCAAAATCACAGTCGACAGAAGAAAGTAGACTCCATGTTGACTCCAGGAAATTGAAGCAGAATGCTGAGGGTGACCCAAGGAGGCCAACAGAGAAAGTACCTGCTGGAATCCCTGTCCTAGAAATTGTTTCCATTTGGCTCTACTTTCCTTTGCCCTGCAGTGTTCTGTGGGCCTTCAATAAACTATCTGATACAAGAGAATGCTGAAGTTGTGTTTTGCTCCTTAAAAACCAAAGGGCTGTGTCAGGCCCCACACCTGTAACCTTAGCTATTCAGGATGCTGAAATATGAGGGTCACAGTTCAATGCCATCCCCAGCATAAGGAATTTGTGTGTGACTCTCACCTCCAATAAAAAGCAAAATGCTGGAAGTGGACTTGTGGCTCAAGTGGTAGAACACCAGCCTTAATGTAATGGAGGGGGGGATCGACTAAAAAAAGGGGGAAAAATGCTGGAATAAGAACATCATTTGGCATCCAGTGCTTATTTCAAAACCATACATATAGTAGCAATTGAATTTTAAATAATTCTGGACCAGTTAAAAAGAGTAAGCTCATTCAGTGTCCATATTTGGTGGCCAGTCTGCTGTGTTCTACCAGGAACAAAGACATTGCCTTTGGCTATTTTTAGTCTTTCTGATTTGGTTCATCTCTCTTTCACAGTCTTTGTCTTCTAGGATGACAAATAAAATGCTGTAATGCTAAAAGAGGAAGCACTGGAGCCTAGTTCATAAAGATGCATTTGGCAGAGGACACATCTAGTTCATAAGCCGTATTTATTGCTCCTTTATCCCAGTGCAACTTTCTTTTGAACCAATCTGCCAAATACTTGATTCTAGCACTATAAATAAGAACACATTGGCAACACCTTCAAAGTTAAGCAACTGTTCCCCATCTTCAAGAAACTTCCCTGTGTATGGCCACCACTCTTACATAGGTACAGTCTTCTAACCCTCATAGAAAGCTGGAGGTGTTTCTTAAAAGAATCTAAAGAAAGTGAAAGCCATCTACAGAAGAGTCATTTTTTAGGAGAAATTCAAACTGTAAAATGATGAAGAAACACTAATAAACTCCAATATGTTCTCGAGAGTAATTTATATACAACTGTGAAAACAGGCAGAAAATCTCAAATGACCAGGAATTCGCAAATATCTCCCACTTCCTGATTTCAACAGCTGTAAAGTAAAAAGACTCTAGTCTTACGACTGGGCCCTGAAATCTCTTCTCTCTGGATAATTGCAGCACACACAAAATATCACATAAAGACAACTCTAGCCAGGCACCAGTGGCTCATGCCTGTAATCCTAGGTACTCAGGAGGCTAAAAATCTGAGGATCAGTGTTTGAAGCCAGGAAAGGTAATGAGAGTCTTATCTCCAATTAACTACCAGAAAACCACAAGTGGCACTGTGGCACAAGTAGCTGAGTGCTTGCCTTGAGCAGAAGAGCTCAGGGAGAGTGCCCCAGCCCTAAGTTTAAGTGCTACTACTGAAAAGAAAAGAAAAAAAAAACCTTTCTCTGTTTTGGCTATTCTGTGCTCCAATGATTTTGAGTGAGTGAATCTTCACATCAAAAGTCTTTTCATCTAATAGCAATGATAACAAGAATAATGGAGCCGTGCATACATATAGTATATGTTGCCAGACTCTGACTTCTCTCAGCTAATCATGACATAATCCAAATGACAAACCATATGAAGTTTCTCTGAGGACTGGTTTTGATGCATGAGCTTCATTTGTAGATGGCACAGTTACTCTGAAATTGGTTGTATATACTAGCAACTTGCTTTGGTTGTTTTTGTTCATGTTGTTATTTTTGCTGCTAACAGAATTTAGCTCAGGGTGTCTTGCTTGCTCACTGGTGCTCTACCATTTGACCCACGACCCACAGCCCAGCATTTTTGCTGGTGATTTTGGAGATGGGGTCTCATAGACTTTTCTGCTCAAGTCAGTTTTAAACTGCAATCTTCTGGGTCTCAACCTCCTGAGTAGCTAAGATTATAGGTGTAAGCCATCTGCACTGGCCAAATATCCTGATTTTTTAAGTTAACCTTATACTTTGGTTTCTTAATCTTTTCCTGTTAGCAAGTAATTAAATTTGATAAGGCATCTGAGGCTTTCTGCTGTGGAAGGCATTGTTCTGTGCACAAATAACTGAAAGAGGCAATTCATGATGTTGGAATCCTCCAGGAACGTCTGTTCCAAAGGTCTGCCTTTTGGAGCTACACTTTCCATAGAACTTCTCTTGGAACTTGCTTGAAATGGAAATGCCTCCTTGTTGGCTTTGTCCAAGGCCAGTGACTTCTCAAGTAATGAACCCTTGAATACAGCAGCCTACTGGTGGGGTGACAGGATACACTCTGCTGTGGATCCCACTGGAGCCCCAAACTAAAATTGGAAAACATGAATCTATCAGTTGAATAAAAGACTATGTAAGGAGTCAGCCTCTACTTCCATGACTGACCACTTATATCCTCCATCTTACTTGCCACTAACCTTCACTTTGATCCCCAGTTCAAGTCTGTAAGCATAGTAAGAAAAATCCTCTAATTCGGTGGAAAGCAGCAGACACAGAAGAGGGAGACATAACATCTAACCTCAGTATGAACTGAGATGATCTCTTCCAAACCTTCCGTTTATTTTCTCAACCATTGTTACAGATCTCACTGTGTCCCTCCAAAATTTCTCTTGAAGATCTAACTTTCTAGTTACTCCCAATGTGACTATATTTGAGGACAGGGTCTTTAAAGAGGTTCTTTAGGTTAAATGGGGTCAAGTGTAGGGGCCATGATGTGAATAAGACTGGTGTCCTTGTAAGAAGAAGTTGGCATGCATATACATCCAGATCATGGATGACAGTAGTAACAAAAAAGGAAAGATAACTCCCAGAAGAAACCAGTCTTGATGACACTTAGGCCATGGAATTTTGTTCTCCAAAACTGTGAGAATGGGATGGAATTGAAACACTACTGGTGATTGAACTCAAGACCTTGAGTTTGCAAGTTAAGTGCCCTATCACTTAGGCCACACACACATACCCAACCCTGTGCTTTTCATTTGTTTTGCAATTAGGGTCTTGCACTTTTGCTGTTGCTTGCTTTTGACTGCAATCCTCTTATTTCTACCTCTCAAGAAGTTGGGATTACAGGTGCATACCACCACATCTGGTCCTGGGAACATATACTTCTTTAGTTTAAGGAATCTAGTCCATGATATTTTTTATTCCATCCCTAGTAAACTAATGCAGTGAACCTAACATATGTCAACACTGGAGCAGTAATGGGAGAAGACCACAAGACTACCACAAGACTGGGCCTCAATGTCCTTTCCAAACTCAAAGCAACATGGAAACACCTAGTTAAAAACACTCAGAGGCCTTTGGTGTCTCCTCTTGGTTATGCACCGTTAGGAGTAAATATCCATTGCAAGTACTATTCTCTTACTCCTGGTTTCCTTGGATTTATTCTGCACGGGACCCTGACAATGCCACCCCAACCTCTGCACTGGATACATTTGCCCCACAGAGAGACTATCAGTGTCAGAATTATTACTCAAAATTGAATACAGAGTTGGGTACTAATGGCTCATTCCTGTCATCCTAGCTACTCGGGAGGCTGAGCTCTGAAGGTCATGGTTCAAAACCAGCCTAAATAGAAAAGCCCCGTGAGACTCTTATCTCAATTAACTAGCAGAAAACCAGAAATGACTCAAAATGGTAGAGTACTAGTAGAGCACTAGCCTTGATCAAAAGGGCCTAGAGACAGTACCAAGGCCCTGAGTTCAAGCCTCATGATAGACAAAATAAAAAATAAAAAATAAACCAATTGATACAACTGAGTCTACTAGTCCCAAGTAAATGAGAATCCACAGCAAATGACCCATTGATGGGGACTATTCCATGAGCTTAAACAACATTTGAGAACTAAGAAGTATTATTTGCATGCATAATGCATCTTAACTATATCTTCCTGCTAGCTTCTGCCTGGTGACTTCCTACCTCCTTTACGTCCAGAAACAAACCTGGAGTGTCTTGAATTCGCTTGGGCCCTTTGCCTCAGTCACTTTTCTCAGTAACTCATTCCATATGTCCTCTTTGCAAGTCAGAGCTCTGTCTGAGCTGTCTGTTTTCTCTGAGTTTCCTAATTTTATGAACAATTTCCTATCAATGAGGTCAATTAGATCAGGGGGATCTTGTTCCAAAGGACAGTGGCACAGCCCCCCGCTGGGGATGAAGGCCAGCTTCAACCAGCTGGAAGACCAGAAAACAGGCTTCCATGCATCTGCATGATCTAATTCTGTAGATATTTTTTCCACCACTGAGTTCTATAATGCCAAGTAGATTCTGTGACAATGAAATTACTGCTTTGCCATCTTTAACCAAACCAAAGAAGCCCCTTTCTTTTCCATTGCTGGAACCTGACAAAGCAATAAGTCACAGCTGATTAAAAAGATTTGTTTTAAGGATTAATAAGGGTCTTTTGTCACTATCAAAGTTTACCTGGAAAGTGCTTACTTCAATGCTTCAATGATGAATTATAAGGAAAAGCCAACATGAAAACTAAACCAACACAATTTTAATGCATCAAATGGCCCCTTGCTAAAAACCACAATTCTCAGATCCAGACATTCATTTGGTGCTACAGATTTAACTAAACCCAGCATTTTTTTTCTAAACCAAAGAAATCTTATGACCAGCAATAATTCTTCAGGAGATCATTTTCCAATCAGTTCCATTACAGAAAACCTATGCCATTATACTTACCTCCAAAATATACAATTACATGAATTAGACTATACCAATGAATTTTTAATTTTTTTGCCTGTTTGTTTAAACCACATGAAATATCTCTGCAACCGGATATTTTTATTGAGACCAAAAGCATACGCATTCCAAACAATGCATTTCTATTCCAATTCCTCTGAAGACTAATCAAAACAGTTTGCATTATCTGTTATCAATATGTTGTTATTCAAACCATGCTCTTTCTTGATTCTGCTCATTCTCTAATTCATTTGTGCACATTTTTTGGCCAGATTCTATCATCTGGTGTGTATCTTGTCCGTTGAGACCTCAGAGAACAGCAAATAATATATTGTTGATATTATTTGCAAGATTGCAAAATATGGGAATCACTAATTTTGGACCTGAGGAAAGCTAGGGAGAATTTCACCTACAAAGACCAGAAACGGTGCTTTCTTGTGTTTTTCTTTGATGTACTTCTTAATGGCCACTGGTGCTAACACATGGTGAGCAATTTCACAGCAAGGAAAGGAAATGCTAACATGCGAGGAGATAAAGGGTAATGAGATTACGCTCTGGTGCCAGCTTGATTTGATCATACCTTTAGAAAGATGTTGCAGCTTCTCCCCCACACTGCAGCCCTTTAAAACTGATTCTTGGAACTAACCATTCCTGGTTATATTTTTTCTTCTCCCTTCTGGCCAAGATATGCGTTCTTTTCCAAATTCCCTGGACATGAATAAAGCCAAGTCTTTGCAGTCTGGCTTTTTCCAGGCTGATTTCCCAGTAAGGCCATCACCACACAAGCATGCATGCACACATGCACACACACACACACATACACACACACACACACACTACCCTCACTCCACTCTCACACATACATACACACGATTCTTGTTGACATCAAATCAAACTGTTTTATATTCTTGCAGAGCCTTGTCCATCAGCTTCCTCAAACTTTTTATTTTACCCAGCCTATTACAGAAAGCAATACCTAGAAAACTATTTTGAGTTCCTAACTCAGTCCATCCCAGACTCTTGGCTTAAAGCTGAGATGTAGTCCCTCCATTTGTTCTAACAGCCCTCACGTGATCCCAGCTCTCACTTTGCTTCCATGAGGAAGCAAACCCAGCTGTGAGTCATCGCACATTCCACCCAGATGTATTTCCTTCCCAGAATACACCTGCAGCCCAGAACGCCTCCAACCCCTCTGACTGTTCCCTCCCCAGGTTAAGTAAAAAAAAAAAAAAAAAAAAAAAAGAATCATCCAGAACAACATTGATTTACTTTGGTGTTCCAGGCTTTCTCTGGCTTTTTTTTCCCCGGTGCCTTCCTTTCTTTGATATATTTTACAGATGCTTGTCAAGATTTGTAAGACTTAATTACAGACAAATTCTGATTCTGAATGATTTCCTAACCACTGTCTTATGGCCTGAAACTGCAGACCCCTGGGGTTTCAGACCCCTGAGGTTTGTCTGGTTTGCTTTCTCCAGGCCGACTCTGCCTGGGCACTCTTTCCTACTTGGCAACCCTTAACTGCCACTTCCCCCTCTGTCATCCCTCCGTATTCAAACCACCACGACCCATATTCACATCTGACCTGAAAGTTCGTTGGGACCTGCACTATCCACTTTTAGATGGAGGTTAAGATCAGGCTAGGATTTGGAATAGACTCGTCAAGGTTTGAGGTCCTGGCTGTGGCCTTTTTTCATACAGCTATGGCTGAGGTACCCATTGCCTCTGTGCCTGTAGGTGCTCAAGGTGTGAGGACACTGGACCACTGTTGAGGGGACCGTGATCCTAACATGATTTTCTGCCATTGGTGGTTGTTCACATGGCTTCCTTTTGGAACATCTCCCCAGAAAGGTGCCAGAGCTGCCTTCTCTCAGACTGTGACTTAAAACTGGGTCTTCATCAGAGAGAAATCTTTTTTGCCAGACATTTCCTACTTTACTGTCAGCAAAACCTTCGAAAACAAAAGCAGACTTGAACTTATTTCTGTCTTTCATCATCACTCACCCTAAACAAGACACAAAAGGTTTGTTGTGGTGGTTGGTTGTTGTGGTTGTGGTGATTGGTTGCTGTGGTTATGGTTAGTTGTTGGTTGATGTTGGTTGTTTTGGTTGGTTGTTGTTGGTTGTTTTGGTTGGTTGTTGGTTGTTGTGGTTGTTGTTGATTGTTGTTGTTGTTTATTGTGGGACTTGAATTCTCGGCTGTCCCAGAAGCTCTTCAGTCACTTGAGCCACAGGGCCACTTCCAGTTTTCTGGTGTGTAAGTGGAGATAAGAGCTTCACTGACTTTTGTGCCAGGGCTGGCTTTGAAGCTCGATCCTTAGATCTCAGCCTCCTGAGTCTGTTAGGATTATAGGCATGAGCCACCACCGGTGCCTGGTTGTTTTTCTTTTAACCACTTTGAAAGTAGACAATAAAAAAGGAGGTATAGTAATTAGCTCTATGCCAAATTATTATCCAATTTCTTTAACAAATCGGAATTTAACATTATATAATTGAAATATAATGTATAGCAAATATTATGTATCTATCATATTGTATATTATACACATTATATATCACTTATTATCTCATGTATATTTATATGCATTTGTGTATATGTTGTATATTTGTATATATACATATATTTGTATGTCATATATATTTATATGTGTATATGGATATATTTGTGTTATATAAATATACATGGTATATTATACTTCTGCCCTAAAAAATACATCACTGACTATTAAAATGCAAAGTAAGGCTTCTTTCAAAAAGAAGTAATGCAAAATTAGATATACCCTGTAATTTTTACTTATTAGACTGGAAATAGGAAAGGACAAGAAAGCTTAAATCAGTAAAGCTGGATAGACAAATGGTGATGAAACATGTTTTTTTCTATCTATTGGCATATTTATCTAGAAGGATAATGCAATGAAAACTTTTGTGCAAAATCTTCCATAGTGTCCCATAGGAACTCAATATTTAGGAAAGTCAAAGATTCTGAAGACTTCCTATGGTCAATTATAATAAGGAAAGTCTATTAATCTTATTAAATACATGACAAATAATGAGAACTGAAGGGGGAGTATGTTTCTATTCATTGTTAGTTTATAGGGATATAGCGTAATTGTAATAGTATATCTCAAGTCATGAAGGTTTTGAGAGTGCTAGCGGCATCTTCTTGAAAGATAACTGCTATTCTTTTTTTTTACTTTTATCCCATTCTTTTTTAATTTTATTGTCGGGATAATTTATAGAGGGGTTACAGTTACATTCATCAGGTAGTAGGTGCATTACTTCGCACGCATTGATAGCCCTTCTCATGTTTTTTAAAATATTTTTATTGTAATTAATAAAAGGGTTAATGATATTTGCCAGATAGAAGGTGCATTAATTCACATACATTGATACCCTTTCGCATGTCTTGGTCCCCATTACCCTCCCCCCCACTCCTACCCCTCATCTTGTTTTCCCCCCTTCCCTATCCAATTTCAAATAACCAAATACAAATATATACAATATATCAGATAACAAAGTGAGATACTGTAACAATATGATATAACCAAGGGACAGCAAAAGAGATGAGAGATAACATAGAAGGAACTTAGGCTCAATGGTTTCCCTCATTTGTCATAATATGTAGAAACCTCGGGCTCTACTAGCAGAGATTTGCAATAGAGCAAAACCTTGATACATAAGGACATATAGTATGAAGCTAATTGAAATGACCTCCAGGATATTGAAACAAAAGCCATATAATGAATGATTGTTGTCCTTAAGATAACTACTATTCTTACGTCTATCTGTATAGATTAGTTTTAGAAAGTGGACATGTGCCTCAAGTAGTAGAGTGCCAGCCTTGAGGCAAAAAAAAAAAGCTAAGCACAGAGCCAGAGTTTAAGCCTCAGTAATGGAACAAAATAAGAATACACATGAGTTTTTTCTGTATTTATATTTCATATAAGTAGAATTAGACAACATGTACAATATCTACAAAATCCTATTTTAATATTATGTATAACTCTTGTTAGTTAATGATTGACTAACCATAATTAGTATAGTGATTTTTGTCAGGCACATAGCTTTTACTATTTAACATCAATCAAATCTGAATGCATTGCAACACTCAGATTTTTCTTTACTGTACATGTTATAAATGTATCAGAACACATTTTAACACATTTGTCATTATTCTTATCTATCACAGATATCTCAGTTTGAAGCATTTTCTAATATAGCAAATTGGTAAATTGATGCTAATCATAGAAATTTTCCCTTATGTGGAAAAGCAAATTTAAATATGTCCCACATGAATCAACCAGATATAGCGTCTACTTCAAGTCCAATTAGATATGTATTAATAAGCATGTAAAAATGCTTTTAGCCCTCCCCTTCATTGCGTAATAATATAGTGTTTAAATGTACCATGAATTCAACTTTCCAGTGTATGACTGCCAAGTCTGAGTGCATCTTAAACTTCCACAGAGATGTCCTCTTGCTGACAATATCTGCTGAAAATGTCCACAGAAAGACACAAGGAAATGCTCCAGAAATTATGAATGATAACATTTTTACAAAATTGCATGGATACTGTAGGTTAAACAACAAAATGTTGAAAGCAAATGTGCTGGAATATTAACCCCTAATCATGGCAATTATGAATAAAATAATAATAGTCAATATGTTTTCATCCTTACATACCCAAAGAACAAGGGCTTAAGAGTGCTTTTGACTTCATATGTCTGCCTTTTCTAGTTCAAGAAGTGTCAGTTTATCACTGTTTGAAGCCAGCCAGGGCACTAAAGTCCGTGAGACTCTTATCTCCAATTAACCACCAGAAAATCAGAAGTGGCACTGTAGCTCAAGGGATAGGATTAGCTGAGCTGAAGAGCTCAGGGACAGCGCCCAAGCCCAGAGTTCAAGCCCACAATCGACAAAAAAATAAAAATAAATAAAATTTTAAAAATTGCCAGTTTAGACTCTGAAGTAAGGAAATAGTAGCCTTTAGATCTGGGGAAAGTCAGCATTTTAGGCACCAGAGATAACCACAGGACATGGAGGCAGCTGGAGCAGGACAGGTCTTGGGTGTAGACACAGCCATAGAGGTGAAATTAACTCTGGCGAACAGACCCAGAAATTGCTTTGGGGCATCTATCCCAGTCGGAACAGAATAAGTGTATCACATATATCCCATCCCATACACACAACCAGTATTGTATATGTACAACGATGATATTCTGTGCAAATACAATTTACTAATCCTTTCATTTCACTGCAGCCTTTCTTTTTGTAGCCTACCTTAACTGTTTTCATGAGACATTAGAAATGTGCAGATTAACTCAGCCAGCACCCCACGACAGACCAAGCCTAAACGTTGAGGTTAATGGTAACTAATTAGACTATGATGAAGCTTCCTGGTCTCCTTATGAGAAGACCTATATTCCTCACCTTCTAGAACTTCATAATCTTAAGGAAACAGAATGCCACCTAAGCAGGGAGCCAATGACCATTTGAAGCAAGCCCAGGTGACTGAGACTCCAATTAATCACCAAAAGCCAGAAGTGGCTCACTCAAGTGGTAGAGTGAGCCAAAAATGCTCAGGGACCACATCCAGAACCTGAATTCAAGCCAGAGGACTGGCACACACACACACACACACACACACACACACACACACACACCAACATTCATAGCAGGAAGTTAAGTCAGTATTAATAATCTAATTAATTAACCCCAAGTTAAGTTAATGCTAATAACTGGGACAAGTGAAAGACTTAGAAATGTAGAAAAATATATAATGGCCAATGTTATGCTTACTTCCATATTGTACAATCCACATGAAATAATTAATTGAATTAGTAAGTGCTTTAGGACAAAAGAAAGAAGAAAAATAACTGGTAATATATGAGTCTCACCCAGACTAACATTTTACTTGTATCCAGTACCATGATGTTTTTGTTACAGTGGTTCTGTAGACTAAGTATTCAGTGTTACTTTTTACCTAAGTATCAGTCTTATTATTTAGAGTATTTTATGTTTCCATATGACTATAACAACTTAATTTTGTAAACACTGATATTGGAATTTCAAGGGGAATTTCATTGACTCTCTAGATTGCTTTGGGTAGAATATTCATTATTAGCATATTAATTCTGCAATCCATGAACATGAGAGATCTTTCCCATCTTCTGGTATCTACTTCAACTTATTTCTTCAAAATTCTACAGTTTTTGTGTCAATTTCTTTTGCCACCTTAATTTTCTAGGTACTTTTGTAGGCTATTTTGAGTGAAATTATTCTGATTTATTTCCAAGTCTCTTCATTCCTCTGATTTTTGTATGCTAATTTTACTTTTTGTTACATTGTTAAAAGTGTTCATCACATGTAGGATTCTTTTATGGTGGTGTTTTTAGAACTTTTTAAGTATAGGATCCTATCCTATGCAAATTGGGGTAATCTTTTTTCCCTTGAATTACTTTTATTTCTTTCTCTTGTTTTATTGTTCTGGCTAGGAAGTCCAGCCCTACAGTGAGTAAGAAAGGGTAGAGTGGACACACATGTCTCATTCCTGATTGTAGAGGAAATGATTTCAATTTTATTCCAGGTAGCATAATGTTGGGATATGTTTATCGTTATATGCCCTTTATTATGTTAAGGTCCTTCTGATACTCTAGTTACCTCAGAATTTTTATCACAAAAAAATGCTCAATTCTCACTAAATGAAAGGACCTCCAGGATATAGAAACAAAAGCCATATAATGAATGATTGTTGTCCTTAATGTACTGTGTTATCTCTCATCTCTTTTGCTGTTCCTTGGTTATCTCATAGTGTTACAGTATTTCACCTGGTTATCTGATATATTGTGTATATGTGTATGTGGTTATTTGAAGTCAGATAGGAAAGGGAGGAAAACAAGATGAGGGGCAGGGGTGGGGAGAGGGAAATGGGGACCAAGACATGAGAAAGAGTTTCAATGTAATACACATTCTATCTGGTGAAAATATATATGAAAAAAATGCTCAATTCTAAAAAAAGATTTTTCTGTATCTACTGAGATGATCATGTGATTTTTGTCCTCGAATTTTTATTTTTGCTAATAATTGTTAGTTTATCTTGATTAAATGTTCTCTTTATTAATATGAAGTGCCCTTCCTTGTCTTCTCTAGCTAATTTTTGTTTGAAATATTTTACATCAGACATGAGTATAGTTAGTCCTGACAGGATAGCCACAACAGAAATCAGTATGAAAGTTCCCCCAAAACTAAAAGTAAACCGTCTTTATGACCTTGCTATAATATTCCTAGGAATACTCAAGATAGATTGGATCAATGTGCCAGAAAGACACCTGCAAATCCATGTCTATTATAGCTCTATGATAGCCAAACTGTGGAATTCACTAGTTGCCCATCAATCAATGAATGAAAAAACTGGTGTATTAGTGTGTGTATGTGCATTAAGCTATGTATATATAACATATATTATATATATGTATATATATGCATATGCTACATGAGCAGAAGAAACTTGCCTTCTGAGACAAAGACTAACAATAAAATATTCTTCTGCCACAAAGGATAATGAAATTATAACATTTTCAGGAAAATGAATGCAACTGGAGAGCATCATGTTGAAAGAAATAAGCCAGCTCCAAAAGCCAAATATCACGTTCTCTCTCATTTGTGGATTATAGACCTAAAAATGATGATGATGATGATGATGATAATGATAACACTGACTGAAATGAATCATGAGTGTAAAAGGGAAACTGTCTAAGAGGGGATCATATAGTGGAGGAAGGAAAAAAGAAGGTATACCAAGAGGCATAGAAAACCAAAGAACACACACACACACACACACACACACACACACACACACACACACACATTTCACTGTGCTATTTGAGAAGATAAAGAGGTACATGGTATTGGATGAATATATACAAATTCATCTGTGCTCAGGTTTGGAAATACCACAATGAAACGCCCTTCTATTATAAATGAGCAGTAATGTAAAAAAAAATTTGTGATCGAAATAACAAAGTTACTTATGTCTTGCCCTTCTACATCATCATTTCCTAAACCACTAAGAGCCACTGTGTTTATAAACTCTAATCTTGGGATTCAGCATTATGGTGCAGAAATGGCCAAGGCCACAAATCACACCACAGAACCAGTCCAAACAATGGCTCTGAAATATCACTCAAGGGAGGAACAGGAAATCACAGTCACAAAGATGTGAATCTCATAAAGGTGTGGACCCCAAGCTCCTGAGGAGCATGTGTTTTGCCAAGAGCAAGGCCAAAGGTGCACCCAACAAAGCCATTAAAGCCCTAGTAAGGCCCTTGAAGGTTATACTGACATGCCAAGAGGGCTGGCCAAAGTCTATAGCAACTGGCCTGACCACCCTTGCCAGGCTTCAAAACTGTACTTCCGATTTTATCACCAAGGGTCTCTATCTCTGCCAAAGGCCAATGTCTAGGCTCCAGCTCAAGATCAAGAGCTAGGTCTAGCTGCTTCCCAAATCTCTTCTGTCTCAGCCATTAGGAAGACAAAAGAGCTGATATCCCTCTGCTCTGTTTTTACAAATAAATCTGAGGCAGGAAGAAAAGTTCAGACTCCAACATGGGTAGCCTTATCTCAAGGTTTCACCATGAACAGTCTGTGTTTGGTTTTGGGGTTTGGAGAGTCTCCTAGTCTTTGGAGATACATAGACAGACACAGATAGATAGATTCTGCCATTTTTACATTATCATCTATGTTTATAATGCAAAGTGGAGGTTCACACTGTTTAAAACTAACCATACATACCATGTAGAGGAAGGTAGAAGTATTTTTGAACAGCCAGGCCATAGGCTGGGTTCTGCATTGATACGATCTTCATTTGTAGCACATGCTAGCTTTGCTCAATAATAGTATGACTTTTTATATTTTAATTGCACAAATCCCTGTTGAAATGACTCTGCAGTCTATCTGGACAGGGCTGCTCCAACCACAGCCTGCATTCCATCTATGCTCTACTGGATTCTGAATTAGAGAGCGCCATGACTCATCCATTTGGGTGAGGAACATAAAAAAAGCAGAAAAGAAATGTGCTGGCCTCAAATGCCTATGCTTTGAAGAATGTTTCACCCTGAAAGGCTGGTAGAGTAGAGATGACAGCTCCAACAACACAAGGCGGCCGCATGTTTCCAGATGACAGTTCTTCCTACACATTTCTGCCAGCTGCTGATTGGTAGATGGTTTAGAGCAACCCTGAAAGGCATCTCCCCACATGGTCTAAGAAATATGTGCTGGATTTGCCTAGGAAATATATGTCATACAGATGGAAAGCAATCTTGAATATATTGAAAATGGCTTCCAAACATCCGGAGCTAATTCAAAAGGCCAAAGTCTTGGTTTTGTAATATAAAATTAGGAGGCACAATAAACCAACATGGGTGGTAAATTCAATATAAGTTATTGTTATTTATAGGAACATAAAGAAATGTCCTAAATAAATGGATGTTTCCTTTCATTTCTGGTTACATGAGATAAACTAAGGAAGGAGGAAGGGAGGGAGGGAGGGAAGGAAGGAGGAAGGGAAGGAGGGAGGGAGGGAGGGAAGGAGGGAGGGAAGGAGGGAGAGAAATTCAGGAAGAAGAAAAAAATGCCCTCATCACTGCCTGTTGGTGCTGCTAGGAAATCTGAGAGACAACATGACGTTTTCCTGCCAGCTCTGAGCTATTTTCCAGGCTGCGGGTACCCAACCTCAACACTTTCTAATGTCTGTTAGATTGTCTGCTCACATCAGTGTACTGAGAGAAAAAGGCTGGGTTTGCTTCATCCTCTTTTATTATCCCAGGAGAAAATAGCTTGGGACCACTCTACTATTCCTCTAATAGCAGACCTTGGAACAAGAATGTGACTGCAAGGGGTTTTTCTGTGATCACAGAAGAAGGAGCAGCAAAGGAGACAGGGAGGAATCACAGGGGATCCAGGATGAGAGACCTACATTATGACTGTAGCCATCTGGGGCCCAGTCTTCTGGTAGCCATTGCAGAAATGCCTCAATCATCCCACCACAGCAGCCAGGGACCTGCCCTTTAACCTTTTTCTTGTCCTTAGCAGGAAACTGATCTTTCAGTGCACAGCTCTTGGCCACATCCATCTTGCTCTGCTGGAGTCTGAGATAAAGCCTGGACAGAGAACAGAGGGTTTTCTTGCAAAAGAACACCACTATCTTGTACAGAAGAAGAATGAAGGAACATGGATGAGCCAGGAATCCCACTTGATGAAAATAAATGAATGAATGATTGAGTAATTTAATTCAAATTTCTTTATAGTGTTCCCATCCATTAAAAGCACTGCTTTGATCTGTTCCTTCATGTTTTAATAAAGATACAAGTATGCCGATCTTAAATCAGTGGCATTTACCCATACCAATGTTTATATGCCCACCCAGAACAAAACATTATATGTTTTCATCATTCAAATAACCAGATAGCCTTTACTAGCGAACAGCAATGTCTATCCTGACATAACCACCTGATTATTTTTCCCTGTCTTGACCTTTGCACAAAGGGCTTTACTGACCACATTTGTATTTCTGTCTGATTTCTTCCTCTCAGTATTATACATAGATATGTTTGTTCTGCTATGAGTACTGACTGGGGTTTATTTTGTTGCTGTATAGGGTTCAGCTAATTCAGTTTTGCAATCAGAACTTGATAAGTGAGTAGATTTCTGAGTTACAGGTCACCCTGGCACCAGCCCCTAGGCATTCATTCTACACAGTTTAGTATCAGGGGATCATACCTTCTTCCTCATCAAAAGTAGATTTGTCCCTTTTCACAGTGCTACACTGAAATTTCACACAGCTCATCCAAGGTGGTGTAAGCACTGGAGAAGCAACTCTGTTTGAAACCCAGTTCCCACCAGCTAGCCATGTTTCCAAACCAGTTACCTCCTCTCTCTCGCTTCTGATCTCCTTCCTCCCCTTTAAAGCTAAGGTGCTGGGGGCTGATGGTTTCTGAGGCTGCCCCTGCCATATGCAATGAGATTATAGCCCACATTCTCTGCTCATGTCCTGATATTGTCCCCAGCTGCTTTCCCAGGGACAGGGTGCACTGTGCTTACAGTAACACCAGCTGTCACATGTCAGGATAAGGAACAGTTCTCCCATCAGAGGCAACCATCTGTGAATTGCATGGGTGTGTGAGTCCACAATGCAGAGAAGCTGGCATTGCACATCCTACCCTGATCAACTCAACAAGCTGACGGCAGGCAGGAAATAGCAGGCCTTGCCCATTTTGTTAATAAACAGCAAAGTAGATATTAATAGCCATTTAAAAAAAAGAATCCCATCCTCTCATTCACAGCAGGATGGATGGGACTGGAAAACACTGTTAAATGATTAAGTCAGACACAGAAAGACAGACATCAAGTTCTGTGTATGTGGACATTAAAGAAAGCCAATAGACATGTTTCTAGTTGTGATTACTGGAGACTGTGAAAGAGGAAGGAGGGAGTGAGAAATGGATTATGGGTACAGATCCAGAAGGAAGGAAGTTAAATATTCTTTTGGAAAGCTGAATGAATTTAGTCCACAATAAAACTATTGCATAGTTCATGAATAACTAGAAGACTACAATTTAAAGTCTTCAGACACAATGATTATGAAATCAAAATCCTAAGTACTTTCATTTTTTGGTATACACATTGCATTGCAGGTGTTGAAATTGAACCTTCATTTATATATATATAATTGTATACCATGAATACGTACAATTATTATATATTAACTCATTCTTTAATATGTAAGGAGGTGGAAATATCACTCTGATTTGATCATTACATGCTATACATGTTCAGATTATTAAACCATACCCCATCAGTTGATGTCATCAGTGTTTCTCTCTCCACTTTCTACTTTAATGTGGCCCAGCTCCTTTCCTACTGCCAGCCTCTATTCTTAAAAGGCAGATAACCTGGGTCCAACTCTCTTCCAATGAGATAACTCTACAGCATGAGTTTAAACTATGTCTTACGGCTTTCCCCCATTTACCTGAAAAATGGTAACTCAACCACACACCCCATTTTGGGCTTCCTTCCCAGCCTCCGTACTCCACTCTTTACAAATACACTACCTACCATCAAACCTTGATCTCAGGACTAGCTTCTCAGACCAAAAGGATCTCAGAGTGAGGTAAGAGAATCCAAATAAAATAGTAATAACAATAAACTCAGAGATTTTTTTCATATATTTTATTGTAATTAATAGAAGGGTTACATTATATTCACCACATAGAAGATGCATTACTTCACATACATTGATACCCTTATCTCATGACTTGGTCCCCATTTCCCTACCCCTCATCTTGTTTTCCCCCTTCCCTATCCAATTTCAAATAACCAAATACGCATTTATCCAATATATCAGATAACAATGTGAAATACTGTAACAATATATGAGATAACAAAGGGACAGCATAAGAGATGAGAGATAACATAATACATTAAGGACAACAATCATTCATTATATGGCTTTTGTTTTTATATCCTAGAGGTCCTTTCATTTAGCATCATCCTGTATGGCCTTATGTATCTAGGTTTTGCTCTACTGTAAATCTCTGCTAGGAGAGCCCAGGGTTTCTACTGATTATGACAAATAAGGGAAACCATTGAGCCTATGTTCCTTTGGGTCTGGCTTACTTCATTTAATGTGATTTTTTTCTTAGTCTTTCTATTTCCCTACAAATGGGGCAATGTTGTTCTTTCTGACAGCAGCATAGAATTCCATTGTGTATAAATACCACATCTTGTTGATCCACTCATCAACTGAGGGACATCTGGGTTGGTTCCATATCTTTGCTTTGGTAAATAGTGCTGCAATGAACATCATTGTGCTAGTGGATTTAGTATGCCCTTGTTTCTGGGTGATTGGGTAAATGCCAAGTAGTGGAATTGCTAGGTCATAGGGGAGCTCTATGTTTAGTCTTTTGAGGAACTGCCATACTGTTTTCCATAGTGGTTGAATGAGTTTACACTCCCACCAACAGTGCAGTAGTGATCCCTCCTGGCCACATCCCCTCCAGCATCTGTTCTTATTAGTTTTCCTGATCCTGGCCATTCTAACTGGGTGAGGTGGAATCTTAGAGTTGTTTTGATTTGCATTTCTTTTATGACCAGAGATGTTGAGCATTTCTTCATGTGTCTATAGGCCATTTTTGTTTCTTCTTCAGAGAAGACTCTCTTTAAGTCTTTGACCCATCTTTTAATGGGATGCTTGTTACTTTGGAGATTATAAACTCAGAGATTTTTGAGGGTGTAATTTGCATGGACAAAAAACTCACAAACAAGCTAGGCACCAGTGGCTCACACATGTGATCATATCTACTCTAGAGGCTCAGATCTGAGGATCAATGTTCAAAGCTAGACAGGGCAGGAAAGTCTATGAGATTCTTATCTAATTAACCACTAAAAAAAATCCAGAAGTAGAGCTGTGGCTCCTTGGGAGAGTGCTCTTCTTGAGCAAAAGAGGCTCCAGGACAGCACCTAGGCCCTGAATTCAGGCCCAGGATTAGCACCAAAAAAAAAAATCATTAACAAAGAGTTGTAAATGTTCATTTTATAAAAGAAAATACTAACCACTTTTTCTAGGACATCCTTATCTGAGATAGGTGAAAGGGAAGCATCCCTCTTTTCCAAGACCATATTTACTATGTCTTAAGGGAGAATTGACAGAGAAACTTCCACCAGCAGCCATTAGCTGCCTGATCTTTGAAGCTCACGGCACACACCCTGGAGTACTCAATCTGGTGAGAGTCTCTGGCGATACAGAGATGCAATGGGGGCACTCCAGAAGCACTAATCTTTAATTACACACCTTCTTAATTGCTTTCCCCACCTCCTTCCTTCTTCATAGAGTCTTTCAAGTTGACATGAGCAAAGTCTAGCCCAATCAGCACATTGAGAAGGTACTGGAAAGAAGATGACAAACCCTGAGCTCATGAGGATGGCAGCTACAGCTATCTCAGCCCTTGACTCCTTAGCTACTTTTACATGGTAAGCATGGAACACTGGGATGAGAGGTGTTCGAACAGTTTGAGACCAGACTAAAAAATAAATCAAATCACTTTGGGCAAGGAGAGAATGCAATTCATGTCGTGCCCTTAGTGTCTTCTTCACCACCACCAATTTTGGCTACACCTTGGTTAGTTAACTAATGTGAGATCTGGGGACTCAATCAGTACCATGGCAATGTAAGGGCCACTGGGAACTTCCTGGTGCTTTTGCACGGCCCACGTATTCTAGCCTCATGGTAGAGACTGATGGTGATCATCTGGTCTGAGTCACTTCGCATTTTATTGTTTCCTTATGATGATTATTCAATTCATTGTACTTGAAAATATTAATGTTTTCTATTTTGTATGTATATTTTAATTCTTGGCTTTCATCTCTATATTTGGGGTTGTTTTAAAAGTGCTGGTTTTTTTTTTTTTACAAAAAAAAATATTGAATCAACCAAAAATTTACCAGACCTTTTAAATGTGGTCCCCAGTGCATTTTTGAAGTTGTGACTTTAAGGCTGAGAAATTTTTTCCGGGGAATGAAAGTTCATCTTGAAAGGGAACAAGGTGAGGTACCATATGGCAGTCCTCCAGGCAGGGGGGCGGCTGGGGCTGACTTTGGGTTCCCACCATCTCCTCCTGGGGAACAGGCTGTTTCTTGATTAACCCCTTATACCTGGAATGGGATTCATTGTAGGTAAGTTGGGGGAGACTTTTCATTTCTCTTTAGACAATCACTGCAACCCGAGACACTGATCAGAGACATAGCCTAAAAGTAACAGGAAACAACTTGAAGGCTGACAGAGTTAAGTGACTGTCTTGAGATCATGTGGCAGGGGGAAAAAGAGAAAAAGAACAGAGGTAGGTGCCTAAGAATTCAGAATTTCTAACTTAGAGTTTCGTGGTCTCTCTATCATTAGCAGTCTCCTTTCTCTCAGTCGTACTCATCCACAGAAACATTATAAGCACTAGGGCAAAACCTAGATACATAAGTGCATATAGGATGAGACTAAATGAAAGAACCTCCAAGATATAGAAACAAGAGCCATATAATGTGTGACTCTTGTTCTTAATGTACTATGTTATTTCTCATCTCTTTTGTTGTCCCTTGGCTATTTCATATACAGTATCTTGTTATCTGATATTTTATATATATATATATATGTTTGTTTATTTGAAATAGGATAGGGAAGGGGGGAAAATAATATGAGGGGAGAGGGTGGGGGAGGGAAATGGGGACAAAAACATGAGAAGGGGTAGCAATGATTGCTAAGTAATGCACCTTCTATCTGGCAAATATAATGTAACCCTTCTATTAGTTACAATAAGAAATTTTAAAGAAACATTGTAATCTCTTAAAGTTTAAGTCACAGCATACAGATTATGCACACGCAATTCCATGGCATAAGCTAACAGTGAGTCCTTTGCCCAAAAGGAACTGACCATGTATTTTGTATAAGACCTTCCACCATTACCACCTGTGAATTTGATCTGGCTGATGATCAATTACCTCTAAAAATACTTTCTAGGACCAAGGTTGTGGCTTATTGTTAGAGTTCTTGCCTAGCATGCATGAAGACCTAGGTTTGATTCCTTGGTACCACACACACAGAAAACGTTAGAAGTGGCGAAAGAAAGAAAGAAAGAAAGAAAGAAAGAAAGAAAGAAAGAAAGAAAGAAAGAAAGAAAGAAAGAAAGAAAGAAAGAAAGAAAGAAAGAAAGAAAGAGAGAGAAAGAGAGAGAGAAAGAGAGAGAGAAAGAGAGAGAGAAAGAAAGAAAGAAAGAGAGAGAGAAAGAAAGAAAGAGAGAGAGAGAAAGAAGGAAAGGAAAATGAAAAATAATTTTAAATAGAAATACCTTCTTTTTGCCAGTCCTGGGGCTTGAACTTGGGGGCTGGGCACTATCTGAGATTTTTTTTCCACTCAAAACTAACATTCTATCATTTGAGCCAGAGCTCAATCTGTGGCTTTTTTTTTTGGTAGTTAATTGAAGATATGAGTCTCATAGACTTTCCTGCCCTGGCTAGCTTTGAACCATGATGCTCAGATCTCAGCCTCCTGAGTATCTAGGATTATAGACATGAGGCACCTGTAGCCAGCCTCCTGACAATTTCCTTAGTACTAGAATCACCTCTATGGACCAGTGCCCCTCCCTTGTCTGTAGATCAGCATCTTCAGTTATCGACTAGAAGTAGTTAGAAATACAAGTTTCTGTTCCCCATGAAAAGTCCTACAGAGGCAGACGCTCTGCCATCTGTATTAGATCTGCATTAGATGTTTTTGGTTATGGTTGCTGTTAGGGGACCAAGCTCAATATCCTGTGCATACTCTGTTATAGAATAGACAGACAGGCAGATACACACACACACACACACACACACACACACACACACACACACACACACACACACAGTGTCACCATTTGTACTATGACCAATACTCCAGAAGACCTCAATGTTTACTAGAATTTGAAACAGTACTATGCACTTGGAGATGTATCCCCACACAACAAGACTAGATGACTTCTTATAGTGTGCAATGAGCTTCCCAGATAGTAAGTGCAGACATTTCCATGCAGGAAGTCCTAAATTGGATTAGTATGGATTGAACACAGAACAGAAATGTTTATCAGAGCCAGGCCACAGGTTCACACCTGTAATCCTAGCTACTCAGGAAGCTGAGATCTGAGGATCAACGTTCAAAGCCTGGCACAAAAGGACCTGAGACTTATCTCTAATTAACCTCTAGAAAACGGGAAGTAGGGCTTGGCTCAAGGGTAGGGCAGTAGCCTTAAGCTGAAGAGCTCAGGGACAGCACCTAGGTCAAGTTCAAGCCCCATGATATACATCACAAATAATGGAAAGTTTCTAGCTTAAAATTATCACAGGACTTGGTTTTCTAAATAGACATTACTGGGATGAAGAGAAGGAACTCTGTGAAACCCAACTTAACTAAGAAAAGAACTCTAAATGGTGGGAACGCATTGTAAAGGACTAAGGTTTTAAACAGCACCAAACTAACCTCAATGAACGTTCAGTAAGGCCACCAACCTCCTCATCCCATCCTCCCTTCGTGTCTAGCAGGGCCTTTCCATCTCTGCTCAGGGGACTTTCCTCCTTTTTCTAATGAAGATTTTTGCATAGATACTGCTTATAAGCCACCACTGAGCTAACACTTGCAATGGTTCTTTGTTTATAAATCTTCATGTTTCCCTTTCAGCAATCTATGTTGACTATTTAGGAAAAAGCCCCTAGATTGTCCACTGTCATTTCTTCTTATGTTATTAACCTTAATTTTTTTGTTTATTAGTATTTATTTATATTTTTATTATAATGTATAGAGGGGTTAAGGTTACATTCGCCAGCTAGTAGGTGCATTACTTCTCATACATTGATACCCCTTCTCATGTTTTGTCCTCATTTCCCTCCCCCACCCACTCTCAATCATCGTGTTTTCCCCCTTCCCTTTCCTATTTCAAATAATCACATTCAGATCATAAGATTTTTATTAAAAGATTTTCAGAAAGGAGTTGCTGAGGGTGATAAATAAAACACATTCCTCTCATTGTTTACCATTTGTTTGGGTCTCACAATGGCTGGACCAATTTTACTTAGTGCATTTGGAAAGTCAGTGCAGCCCTGGCAGTTTTTTAGAGTGGAAGTTGGGTGACCACCACAGATATTCTTCCTGTGGAGTCCAGACTGAGCTTTTGTTTAGAGACTGGGGATTTCCAGTCTCTAAAGACACCACTGTAACTGAAGGAACTTTGGAAGTTTTTATTTTTTATTTTTTTTATTGTAATTAGTAAAAGGGTTACATGATATTTGCCAGATAGAAGGTGCATTAATTCACATACATTGATACCCTTTCACATGTCTTGGTACCCGTATCCCTCCCCCCCACACCCCCCACCCGTCTTGGTTTTCCCCCCTTCCCTATCAAATTTCAAATATCCAACTACAAATAAATTCAATAAATCAGATAACAAAGTGAGATACTATACCAATATGAGATAACCAAGGGACAGCAAAGGAGATGAGAGACAACATAGTACATTAAGGACAACAATCATTCATTATATGGCTTTTGTTTCACTATCCTGGAGGTCCTTTCAATTAGCTTCACATTATATGTCCTTATGTATCAAGATTTTGCTCTATTGCAAATCTCTGCTAGTAGAGCCCAAGGTTTCTACTGATTATGACGAATGAGGGAAACCATTGAGCCTAAGTTCCTTTGAGTCTGGCTTACTTCACTTAATATGATTTTTTCTAAGTCTTTCCATTTCCTAACAAATTAACCTTAATTTTTATACCTATGTGTTTCCAACTCTGTCCACTTTGACTTTGATTAAAGCACACTGCTTTCTTGCTTCTTTTAGCATCAGGCCTGATTCTGGAAACATCTGAAACTGAATCAATAAGAGAGAATTTATCTGGCTGTTCTGGAATGTGCTATATTCCACATTCTCATTTTGCATGACGTCTCAAAGCCATCTAGAAATGAAAAGAAGACTGTACTTATGTCAAAATTGGCAGTCCTCATCCTGATTTGGCTCTATTACTGTGAGTATGGTAAATAATATTTGAGCTACAAATTCACCCGAAAGTGAGAAGAAAGAAAACTTTAATAGTCTGTTAACTCCACACCTGCAGGCTGGGACAAGGGAGAAATGGAGGGCAGCTTTGTCTCTGATGCTTAGCTAACTCTCTGTGCTTTGACCTCTTCATTTGGAAAAGCAGAACTATTTGATATAGGTTCTGACGGCTGCATGTGGTTCTTGTGAAACTCAAATCCTTTCAAATGATATACCCTATATGAAAGAACTTTCACAGACTGTAAAAAGTCCTTCCTTTATTTCTGCTGATGTTTTCACCACTCTGTTATTAGAATGATTGTTACCACATCTAACAGTTGTCTACAGGTTTTAGTATACAATCGGGATGTGATAACTGCCCTCCATGGCCTGTTTGGTTTTTTTAGGGTTTTTTGTTTGTTTGTTTGTTTTGCCAGTCCTGGGCTTAAGCTCAGGGCCTGAGCACTGTCCTTGGATTTTTCTCAAGGCTAGAGCTCTACCACTTGAGCCTCAGCACCACTTCTGGCTTTTTCTAAGTATGTGGTACCAAGGAATTGAACTCGGGTCTTCCTGCATGCTAGGCAAGCACTCTACCACTAGGCCAAACTCCCAGCCCCCACGGCCTGTTCATTACCTCATGGCTTTCTCTTTCTAGAGACACAGGTGAGAAGGACAATAGCAGATGCTCAGCTACTCCACGACTTCCTATGCATCCCTGCCAGTCTGAAGCATCAAACCTGGAAACATTCACTGGAAGTTCACGGGATCCCCTGAACTCTTCCTCTGTCTACCAAGTTCTGGTGTAAACTGGGTATCCCAAGGACTTAGCAGCCTTAAAAGAATCCTCAACTGGTGACAGATGAGATTTGAAGGGTGAAAGTCTGCCCACCCCTCCCTCAATTAGCAATGAAGTAGGTTCTACACGATCTGGGGGACAGAGCCCCAGTGGACACACATGGCCACCTTCTAATTAAAGAACCATACTGCTTTCCTTTTTCACTATGTCTCACACTTCACTCCTATTCATGCAGGCTGGAACCACCTCCAGACCTAACCTCGTGTACCTAATCTCTGACTCGAGATCTGCTCTGGCAAAACCTAGATAAAGGTAAGGGTAACAAAAGGTAAGGGTAAAAGACAGATGCTGGAGGTGGCAAGCGAATGGGCGAGTGGGGGAGAAGGCAATGTTGAACAGAATAAGAACATGCTGGGCTTCCCAACAGCTTAGCACTGGAAGAATCAGAGCTACCAGTGAGTCAGCCATGTATTACAGGACTTGGCTATTGGGACTGGTTCTGATGGCACCCAAGATTGATTGAATTGGGGGAAGTATAGAAAAATCTACTACAAAAAACTTTCCAGAGTGAAGAGAGTACTAAAATTTTCTCCTCACTTTGAAATCAATGTGCAACCTAAATATTCTTTACTCTGTCATTGTAATAGTATAGATAAAGGGAAAACAACCTGCCTAACACTTTCTCTCCCCAGTGTCAGAATCAGCACCTTCAGTGGAAGTGAATCTAGATGTCCTAGATACAAGGTGAAGAGGACAGATTTCAGCTCCACGCTCTTTCTCTCCAGGACTGGAAAGGTTTATGAAGTATTGTGAACACCTTGGTTTCCTCCTCAACTCCTCCCATTTTGTCCCCTTCTTAGTTATGTCCAGCTGGCCTATAAGCCCTCAGGAACTCTTTCTGGAAAATTCCAGTCATGACCACCCTCTCTGTGCTCTGACATCTGCATTTCTCTTCCCAATCTCATGTCTCATCACAGCATGGAACTCAGGTATGACGGGCGTATGTATATGTCATTATTGGCCATCCGTACAAATGAGGATTCCGTCTCTCCAGAGAACTTATTTATTGACACCCCATGGCTCAAGTCGTTCAATTTAGCACTATTACATCTATTCTCCTTGATTTGTACACTGGCATTTCACATTGCTGATTGAAGAGAAAGTAACAAGATGTATTCTAGAGTCCATATATGAGGCGAAGATGTTTCCCTACCATGTTACCAAAATTAAGTGGTGTGATTCCCCATCCAAGATGCAAAGTGTAGTCACTGCAGAATAAAAGTTTAGTTGTTTGTTCTTCACTTGCTCTGCTTCTTTATTTTTAAAAAGTTACAGACTTGAAGGAAATTGTAAGGAAAAATCCAGACTGGACAATTTTGAATTCCACTAAGTCGTTGAGCAGTGACCACCAGCTCTTATTCCATAAGATTGCATGATACAGGGCCTAGCAGTAGAATGCTTGCCTAGCATGCACGAAGCCCTGTGTTTGATTACTCGGTACCACATATACAGAAGAAGCTGGAAGTGGTGCTGTGGCTCAAGAGATAGAGTGCTAGCCTTGAGAATGCTCAAGGACAGTGCCCAGGCCCTAAGTTCAAGCCCCAGGACTGGCAAAAAGAAAAAATAAAAAGAATTGCTTAGGTACACGCTCCCCACCCCCCCCCAGTGTACCTAAGCAATTCTATAATCAAACAGATCAATTCAGATCCAACCAGCAAAATACTGGAACTGTAGGACTTCTCAGTCTCTAGTATTCTGACACATTGGTATACTCAGAGATGGAAAGCTAGGCAGCAATTCAAAACTTATGATCAAAGATGGAAAGGTATGCAGCAATTCAAACTTAGGAGTGTGTGTTGGTCCTCTTTTGTTACTATAATGGAATACCCAAGGCAAGGTTCTTATAAAGAAAGAAAGATTTAACTGACAGTTTAGGGAGCTGTAGGTTCAAAGTGTATACAGCTTGTAAGCCACTACTGAGCTAACTGGCAGCCACCACTGAGCTAACTGCCCTGTCTAGGAGGGCTGTTTCAGTGAGAGAAGTATCACAGTGGCAAGAGCTCCTCTGAGAATGCAGAGCCACTCTTGCAACCTTCCACTAAGCTTCAGTTTCCCCCTACACCTGAGGACCACACTTCTAACAGATGAGCCATTGGAAGCAAAAGCACCCTCAAATCATAAGCTTATATGTTAGACTTCAATCATTGGCACACTTTGCTTATTTTAGGGTATGCCTAGGAAAACTTGATCATCATATCTAAAGTTAGATAACAGTCTAATCCAATATTCTGGTATTAAAAATAGAAGAGGGCCTGGTACTGGTGGGTCACACTTATAATCCTAGTCAGAAGGTTGAGAGCTAAGGTTTGAAGCCTGCTAAGGCAGGGAGTCTATGAGATTCTTAAATCTAATTAAACAACAAAAAGCCAAATGTGGAGGTGTGGCTCAAGCAAAAAAAGCTCAGGGAGAGTTCAAGCCTCAAGCCAAGTGCGCACACACACAAAAATCATAGATGTGAATTTGTGCATTCATTTATACAAGGCTCTTCCAGACTCAGTTCTACTTTCCCACAGGCCTAATATTTCACTTTTTCCCATACCTCAATGATAATAATAATATTTTTTAAAACTTACTTTTGATTAGGGCCTTCAAATATTCAAAGAAATTTCATATAATTTATTCAAGTATAATAACTTGATATTTAGAGAAAATTGCTATGGATGCCTTTTTAAATTGCTCTAATTTCTTAAATTTTAATTCATTACCTTCTGCTTTACATTTTTATGAATAGACAATTTTATGCCAGCATTTCATTAAAATGAGGTACAGCTGAACTACTTTCTCTTCAGAATCTGATTGCAAGCTGCCATGTTTTAAAGCAGGCTAAGCATTATGATTTTAGGGGGCATTGAGAATATTAGATGGAATTGGTCAAACACTTGATATAACAGGCTCCTTCTTATTCTAATTTTAAAAGCTAAAGAGCTTTCAAATTATAATCTAACATTCTTGTCTGGGCACAATGGCTCATTCCTATCATCTCAGCTACTTAAAAGGGAAGATCACTCTTAACCTACCTGGGCAATAGTTATCAAGACTTCATATTAACCAATAAACTAAGCACAGTGGTCCATGCCTGTGATTCCAGTTGCATGAGAGACAATAAACAAAAATAATGCAGTTTGAGACCTGCCTGGTATGAAAAGATGAGATTCTATGTGAAAAATTAAAGCGAAGGAAAAGGTGGGGGTCATGGTATGGCTCAAGCAATCAAGTGCCTATGAAGTGTAAGGCCCGGAGTTCAAACCCCAGTCTCACAAAAATAAATAAATAACCAAACAAATAAGTGATAAAGTCTAACAGAGAATGAGCTAAGATCTACAGGAAGAAAATGGTGTGATTTCCTACATTAAAAAAAAGTTTTGGGCTGGGAGCTTAGCCTAGTGGTAGAGTGTTTGCCTAGCATGCATGAAGACCAGGGTTCGATTCCTCAGTACCACATACATAGAAAAAAGCCAGAAATGTTGCTGTGGCTCAAGTGGCAGAGTACTAGCCTTGAGAAAGCCCAAGGACAGTTGTTCTCAGGCCCTGAGTTCAAGCCCCAGGACTGGCAAAAAAAAGAGTTGATTCTGGATTAAAAACACCAAAATTTAGGGTAAATTATAAACTAGATAAATGTTTCTCTCATAAATAATGGGTCAACACTGATCATGCACAGATAACAATTTAGACCCCAAGAGGAGTGGATTAATGATGCGAGGCTTTCCAGAAAAGATGGCTTTACTGTCAGGCGCTAAGAACATGAGGGAGAAAGACAAAGCAGAAAGGACACTGCACAGGTAAAGATGGAAAGTGCAGGATGCACACTGCGTACGTGGTGATCAGATCAGAGAACAGAGAGCAGGGCCAAGTCAATCAAGCCGGCTGAACGGCGAAGTGGGGACCAGAATCCTGTTAAATGGGATGGACTGGATGTCACCTGTGAAGGTCTGGGGAAGGAGGCGGACATAATCAGGTGTGTCCGACTTGAGCAAAGGACAGAAAAGTCCACAAGGGACTCACCTCTGACCTGCAGAG
Organism: Megascapheus bottae; assembly: GCF_031878675.1. Lineage (NCBI taxonomy): Eukaryota > Metazoa > Chordata > Mammalia > Rodentia > Geomyidae > Megascapheus > Megascapheus bottae. Next base: position 12,938,833 of record NC_143526.1, read on the forward strand.
CTTCAGGCATGACTTCCTGTCTGTTCCCCAGCATCTCAAAGCATGTTGGTCAGATGTCAGTCTCTGACAGAACATTCTTGAAAGTTTCCACTGGCTTGAACACATAGGAGAAAGTCAGAAACAGGTGTAGACAACAGAGCTAACATCCCAGTGCCCTTTGCTGCATTAAAATATTAGGAAAAATAGATATTAAGCCCCCAGGGCTGACTTCAGGTGTGCGCTCTCTCTCTGTCTCTGTCTCTCTCTGTCTCTCTGTCTCTGTCTCTCTCTCTTGTCTCTCTCTTTCTATTTCACATCGTATCTGCTCTTCTGTGTCACCATTCTTCTGTTGGATCTACTGTCATCTAAGTTCCATTCAAAAGAAAATAAAATTCTTCTGTGTCTGTCACCACAACTTGGAACGATCAGTGAGAAATGAAAGATGAGTCGTGGTTTTTTTTTTTCTTTTTGAAAGAAAAATGACAAGAAGGATAGTGTATTGGGTATCTGCAAGGTGCTGGCATGTGCGACTTGGCTTTACTCACAAGAGACAAGCTCAGCCTGCCCTTCCAACTCCTTTCAGGACGGGCTGTAGACACTGTTTATGTTCTCTCAGGATGTGATACTTGGCACTCCAACCAGTTTCCTCACAGCCCATTCCATGGAGGTACTGGGCCACTCTGAGTAAACACCAGCACAATTGAATTCCACTAGGCTTGGTCACAGGAGTCTTTCATCTGTTCGGGGAGTGACAGGTATGGCTGGCTTCCTTCTGCCTAGAGTGCAGCACAATGCCGAAGCCATGGATCTTCTGACTTGTTTGTAGAAGTCACTCAGGAAACTGATCCCCTCTGAGGGCCCTTTATTCCAGTGTCACTGCAGACCCGGCCCGATAAAAGGATTACTAGGGTGTCCCTGGCCCCTGCCCATTGTCTGCACAAACTGACACTGAATGGGTAACTTAACCCCACAGAGATAACCCACTGCTGAGTGTGCTCACATTTAAAACTGGCAGTTCCCATGAAGAGGCCAGGTTGTTTACCCAGCCTTTTGCTTCATTCCCATTGCCCATTGGAAGCCGAATCCGAGTGGAATCCGGACCGAAGAGGTGAGGTTGTTTAAGAAGAAACCCTGGTGCTTCAGTGCCGTTATCAAATGAGATCTGCCTGCGATACAAGCACAGTGAGAACCAGGTTAAGTCAACACTCTCAAATTCCCAATTTGTTTTGTGAACTTGAAGTTTTGGGGTGTTTTTACATGAATTTTCTATTGTTATTATAAAGATGGTGTAAGAGGGGTTACAGTTGTATAATTCAAGTAATGAGTCCATTTGTTTTCAGACAATGTCGCCTCTTGGTAGCCAATTTTTCATAGAGAGGAGAGCTTATTTCCTTTCCTGCCCAGATGTCCTTGAATTAGAATCCTCTAAATCTCAACTTCCCATGCTGCTAAGATTACAGGAGTCAGCCTCTGACACCCACCTGGGCAAATTCTTTTGATTAAATTTTTATAGAATATTTTTAGTCCGTTAAGCTTAATTTGTTTTAACTGGCATAAAGAAACTATAGTTCCATGTTTAGTCCAGGACAAAAGAATTAACTAAAGGGGGTGCTGGTGGCTCACGCCTGTAAGCCTAGCTACTTAGGAGGCTGAGATCTGGGGACTTTGGTTCAAAGCCAGCCTGGGCATGAAAGACCTTGAGACTCTTATCTCAATTAGCTGCCAGAAAACCCGAAAGTGGTATGGTGGCTCAAGTGGTAGAGCTCTAATCTTGAGCTGAAGAGCTCAAGGATAGTGCCCAGGCAAGAAGTTGAAGCCCCACAACCAACGACAACAATTAAAAAGAATTAAATTCAATGTACCATTTTTCTTAAATGAAGAGTGCTTGTTTCCCTTATATAGTGAGCTTATTTGAGCTTTATACAATTATTTCTGTTTTGCTGTATTTTTGTTGGGCAGGTATATTGATTTTATAATTAGAATTACCAAAGCATTAAAGAGGTAAAATTATAAGAATCTAAAATGAACAAGATATAAGTAAAAATGAAGAAAAACATTTCACACGTAAAGCTGAGAATCTTTGGGGAGTTCTAAACAAATGACTGAAGTTCAAGGATATCTTTTCAGAAAAGAGTTGGAAATAAGTGCTAGAACAAAATATTAAAAATATACTACAGAATAGCTTTCTTTTTCTTTGAAGAGATGATGTGAAGCTTTTGGTATTTTCTTTAAAAAATACTGGTTTCAAACCACCCCCCCACCCCTTCCAAAAGAAGAAAGAAAGGCATTTTGAACTGAGATAAATTCTGTGGCTTCTATTTCACCAGGCTTATCCAAAAGTCCAACGTCCTTGCTCTGCTGATGTCTTAGGACCTCAGGAAGGGACCTATAACCTCAGGAGCAACCTACATTCACCCCAACACCCTACCCACCCAGAAGCAGAAACCGCTCCTGCTCTATTAGTCTGGACATCCCAGGAGAGAAATTGTATAGATAATAATTTCCTCCAACATAATTTCCTAAAAAAGCATTTGTTACATTTCTGAACAAGAACTGAATCAAGAAGAAAACTAAAATCCTTCACAATCTCCCCTTTAAGATAACCCTGTTGATATCTTTTATTAAAAAAGTAACATACAATGCATGATTTTTAAGTAAAACATTATAAAAATTAAAAAGTTTCCAGAAAGTGAAACTTCTCCCTAAGAGTAAACGTTACTAACATCGTCCTAATGTTCTTTCCAAATCAGAAAACAAAAGACCTATACCAGTTAAATACACAAAGCAGTGTTTATTTCCAAGAGCAAAGGGTCACATATCTTTTTCTTTTAGCTTTCTGCTGCCTCGTGGAGAGCTTGTCACTTCCATTGAACATGAAACACCTCCCTTGTTTTCAATAGCTCATCTCATGGCTACAGCATACCTAGTCTGTCCAGTTTCCCAAGCAAGCTAGGAACTAGAGTTTGCTGGTATGCAAAAGGAATGTGACAGAAAATGGGTGACTGTGTGCAAAAAAAAAATAGTATTTCTGAAAGTAACTGATAGAGAGCAAGCTACTCATACTAGTGTGGTTTTCTATTCGAATTTTTTAATGCAAGTTGACTTTATTATCAGCAAAATAAAAAGAGGAAGCACAGACCAATTTGGGATACTATTACAGATACTAGTCATGCTTGTCAGTGTGCATTTCAAAGAGAAATTTTTTAACTCTCAAAAGATATCACTAGCCGGGTGCCTGTGGTTCACGTCTATAATTCTAGTCAGAAGGCTTATCGCAGTTTGAAGCCAGCCCAGGCAGGGAAAGTCTGTGAGATTTTTGTCTCCAACAAACTCCTCAGAAAAAGCTGGAAGTGGCACTGTGGCTCAAGTGGTAGAGCACTAGCCTTGAGCACAAAGAGGTTCAGGGCTAACACCCAGGCCCTGAAATCAAATCCCAGGACCAGGAGACTGGGGGTGGGAGAAGAGGATATATTACTACTACCAGGTACTCATGGCTCACATTGTACTCCTAGCTATCCAGGAGGTTGAGACCTGATCATCACAGTTCAAACCCAGCCCAAGAAAGAAAGTCTATGAAACTTTAATCTCCAATAAACTACCAACAAGCCAGAAGTTGAACTGTGGTTCAAGTGGTAAAGCACTAGACATCCAAAACAGTTCAAGAGCAGCTCCCAAACCTTGAGTTCAAGCCCTAGTACTGGCAATAAATAAATAAGCAAGCAAGCAAGCAAACAAGTAATAAATGGATATTGCTACTAATGGTGAACCATCAATTAGCCTATCTTGGGTTTTTTAGCTAAATTCTTCAGAACACCTAAAAAAATGAAATGCAGACGATCTCTTGTCAGAAAAGAATTATATTCTCTAAAATATTCAGAAATATCCTAAATGAAGTCAGAGTTCTGCTTTATGAATAGTAAAAGAACAAGATCAAGAGACATGTCAGTGAGTGGATGCCAAGTAGAATATGATAGTTGGTTGCCATTGGCTCAAGCCTCTGATCGTAACTACTCAGGAGGCTGAGAGCAGAGTATGAATGGAGTCATGGCTCACGTGGTAACATACTATTCTTGAACAAAAAAAGCTCAGGGACAGCACTGAGGTCCTGAGTTCAGGCCCCAGGAACTGTCACAGAAGGAGCAAGAGGAAAAGGAGGAGAAAGAGGAGGAGGAGGAAAAGGAGGAGGAGGAGGAGGAGGAGGAGGAGGAGGAGGAGGGGGAGGAGGGGGAGGAGGGGGAAGAAGAGGAGGAAGAGGAAGAAGAAATTGATGAGATTGATGAGGACTGAGCATGACTGTACATACCTATAATTGCAAGTACTTTGGAGGTGGAGACAGGAGAATCATGGTCCTCAGGTCAGTCCAGGCAAGACTCTGAGATTCTATCTGAAAGCAAACTAAAGCAAAAAGGATTGGAATTGTGGCTTAATTGGTAGAGTGCTTGCTTGGTGATCACAAAGCATTAAATTCAAACCCTAGGACAACCAAAGGTTGTGTGTGTGTGTGTGTGTGTGTGTGTGTGTGTGTGTGTGGTCATTAGATTGCACTTGGAAAAATCAGTGTAGGCAGAATGCGATGCCTAGCCTGGAACTCAGAGCCAAGATGCCCATCTGACCAGCAATGCGGGTGCAGGGAGTTCAGGGCTTTCCTTTGGACCAGCATCTCCCAAGACATCTCCCAGGCATTGAAAGGAATCACAAAGCTGATTAAACCTTAAAGGCACAAGCTTTAAGAGATCAATTAATTCAGCTTAATGACTTCCTAAGAAACAAGCCCAAGCTGAAAAGTCTCTCAACCTCCAGGCCAGTGTTCTGTTCATAACTGAGTTATTTGTACAGACTCCTTGGACACTCATTAGAGCTCTAAAACAAATCAAGACATGTGGGAATTGGGGGATCATTAAAAGGTTTTAGAAATTAGCTGCTATAAATGATGTCATACAAGTACATAAGGACCTCAGAGCCTGGGGCATTTATGTTATTAGAGGGGACACTCAAGCTTTTTCTATTTTCAGGTTCCTCCCTGAACAGAAGGCTGAGCGATGGGGCTCTGGGTCACCACCTGTCTCTGTCCCCTTTGATTTCAAATGTGTACTAGATGTTTTTGGGTAAAATATATTAAATAAGCATCCAGTGCTCAAGTAAAAGTTTTAATGCCACTGTTTTCAGCAAAGGAGTCCAATGCAATATATTTTTAAGTTTTCATTTAAAGGAGAGACTTTGGGGATTCAATGCATCCAAAAAACACACAATGGATAAGCTGAGCTCTGAGAAACTGGCTTTTTGCCCTACACCATTTTTTAATCACACTAACAATTCAGGCATTTACAGAAAGCCATTTGTTAGGTATTCATATTATTTTTTTAGAATCAAGCAGTAAGGAAAAAGAAGCCCCCAGATTGAAAAATTTCTCATGGGAATGTATGTGAGCATACATTTTTTCGTAGTAATTGCTTTTTTGTTCCTCCTCCTCTTCCTCCTCCTTCTTTTTCTTCTTCATCTTCTTCTTCACCAAATCTGGCTCTGTACCCTAGGATTCAAACTCATGAGCCTGTCTCAGTCTCTCTTCCAAATGTTGGAATTACAACCATATGCCACCACACTCAACTTTTGGTAATACTTTCTTAAAGATAACCAGGAGAGATGCCAGAAAAATTCTCGAGACCCATTATACCAGTGTATAACTAACTGTACTTAAGAAACACTATCCTCAACTGGATAGTTTTAAAAATGGCAAAGATGGTGAATTTTATATTGTGTGTGGTTTATTAACCATAGTTAAATTGTTTTCATTTCAGTAGAAGGTGAATAACTTCTTCAGTACCTATCCTTCCTTTTGGCTAGGATGCGAATGTGATGATTGATACTCTAGTGAGAATTTTACATCAAGCAGTGGAAGACTCATGCTGAAAATAATACAGCAACACAATACAGGGTAAAAAGATCTGTTCCCTGACCTTGACACAACCATGCCAAGATGGCAAGACTACTCAGGATCTTGTTTATGTAAGAGGGCAATAAATTCTTGTAATTTTTCATTTCCTAAAAACAAAGAATGACAATGTAGTCTCAGATCAGTTTTATCCTGTTTATTGTACTCAGATATCCCAATAGGACTTATCATACAAAGCAATCATTGTCAACAGTGTCTCTGAATCTATAGTATCTCATGGAAATTTCTAGAAATGTCCCCACAGACCTTCCAGATCCTCTACAGTAGGCTCTGAGACCTGATAGTTTATATTTTACCCCTCTACCCTTCCAGGGCATTCTGATCACAGTAACATAAGAGAACTTTAGCATGGAGTCCTATTTGCAGTGTCAGGGCCCAGAACTGCAATTTGCACTTCTGAATTGCAATCCTTTCTATATGACTGGCTCTAGAAATACTACCTCTCAAGCCTCAGTTTCTCCAATAAGAGCTCAGGAATTCACGTTGCCCTATTGTAAGGTTGTTAACAAAAAAAGCTTGAGATAAGCTATCTGAAGCTCCCACCTGGCATAGTTTACCCTTCAAGGTAAACAAGGAGAAATAATAACATCTTATCCTTGCCTGATGCTACATGAAGCCTCCCTCCCCCCTGACTCAGCAGAAAACAGGAATGTAAAATAGGTTGGAAAAAATGGATGAAAAGTCAAGAATTTCCTTGGAGCAAAGGAGCTAATAGAATTGAAGTAGTCACTAATAGAATTGAAGTAGTCACTCACAAAAACAACAATGAAGACAACAACATTAACAAAAATATAATATAAATATAAAATAATATTTGTGGGCCGGGAATGTGGCTTAGCCGTAAAGTGCTTGCATAGCATGCATGAGGCCCTGGGTTTGATTCCTTGGTACCACATAAATAAAAATAATAGTAATAAATGAATAATAATCATTGAAATGAACCACAAAAAATGGAAATAAGAGATTTTTTTTCCTCTCGTGATGTTTTTGTTTTCTTTTCCTTTTTTCTTGTTTGTTCTTTTATCTACCTTTGGAGGAGGCTCAGAAATAATGGGGCCAAGGTGAACAAATGCAGCCGTGATACTCACTGCACACTATGTTGAAAATGAACTCTACAACTTGTGGGTAAAGATGGGAGAAAAACTGGGAGAGAGTGAGGGAAGGAATGACATTATTCAAACAGAAATGTACTCATTCCCTGACTTATGTAACCCTAGCCCCTTTGTACATCCCCTTTATAACAGCAACCAAAAAATATAATCAAAGAATAGGCAACATGTATTAAATGATCCCCAACTTCCCAGAGGCTGTTCTGTTGGTGTGGCTGTTGCTGCTGCTGTTGTTTATGTGTATGTGCTAGATGGAGGGCTTGAAATCAGGTCCTTCAGCTTTTTTTGCTCAAGGCTGATACTCTACCAGTTAAGCCACAACTCTGCTTCCAGCTTTTTGGTGATAATTTTCACAGTCCTCAAGACTGTGACATCCCTGATCCTGGTGACAAGGCCCAGTCCCCAAGCTGGGTGGGGCCAGGCCGTGGCATCACCCACTGAAGTTCAGTAGAGGCTGAGGCTACTGTGAGGCCATTAGAAGCTACATTACAAAAGACAAGTGGGGTGTGTGTGTGTGTGTGTGTGTGTGTGTGTGTGTGTGTGTGTGTTATATAACCAGAATATTTTTTAAATCAAATAAGTAGCTCAAAATTTAACCAGAAACATCTTTTTCCCACTCTAGAAGTTGAACTCAAAGGTCACTCACTCACTAGTGGTGGGCTATCTATCACTGGAACCAATCCCCCACTCTGTTTTTTTTTCTTGTTTAGTAGTTTTAGGGGTTTTTATGCCAGTCCTGGGGCTTGAACTCAGGGCCTCAGCACTGTCCTTTGGCCTTTCTCAAGGCTAGCGTTCTACCACTTGAGTCGCAGAACCACTTCTGGCTTTTTTCTATGTATATGGTACCGAGGACTCAAACCTGGGCTTTTGTGCATGCTAGGCAAGCACTCTACCACTTGGCCAAACTCCTCACTCCTGTTTTTAATTTTTTACTAGGGTCTCTTGTGCTTTTGTTTTAGTCAGCCTCAGTGAGTCTCCTATTTCCACCTGTAGGGTAGCCAGGCTTACAGATAGCCCACTGGACATAGCTATCCCCACCAATAACTTTCTATCCCGTCAATTACATTGCCTTTTTCTAGGTACCAAGAACTTTAAGAAAATCCTGGGACCTAATACTAGTTCATACAGAACCTGAGATCATACATTGTCTAAATTTAAATATACATATATATTATATATCATATATATATGTTTGTTTTGCCTACTAAGAGACGCAAGCCAAGCTCTGGTGGCTCTCGTCTGTAATCCTAGCTGGTCAGGAAGCTGAGATCTGAGTATCATGGTTCAAAGCCAACCCCAAGCAGGAAAGTCCATGAAACTCTTATCTCCTATTTACCACCAGAAAACCAGAAGGGGCGCTGTGGCTCAAAGTAGTAGTACTATCCTTGAGCAAAAGTGCTCAGGGGAAGCCACTAGGCCCTAAGTTCAAGCCCTGTGAATGACAAAACTAAAATAAAAAGAGAAGCAGCAACCTGTGTCTTCACTTGCACAGAGAGCTCCCTGTTGGTTAGAGGACCCACCCCACCAGCACCACAACCCCCCCCCCAAAAAAACACATGTTTCTAAGAATCCAGTCCCTTAACTCTCTGCTCTTGCACTCGTTGGACACAGGATACTAATTAGCATTTTGATGAAACTGGAAATGTTTTAATACATCTTAGAGTTTGCTGAATACAATGCAGAACAATTATCTTGAATTATAAACTTCTGGAATCAACCATGTATCACTTTACTAATGAAAAAGAACGCAGATGGAGTTTTAATAAGCTGATGATACATGGAGAAAAGTTCCCAGGGAGGCCGGGATCCTGGAAGAGGAACGCTGGTGTATTAGCACTGCTCTTGGGCCTCCACCACTTGACACTGGATGTCAGCCAATGAATGACCCAGGACATTCTCATCCCCAAAGGAAAATAAGGTCACAATACAAGACATTTCATCCCCTCACACAAGCATTTTTAAACAGTGGCTCCAGATTGGAAACAATTTGAAACTTTCTATCATCACTACGATATTTTTCTTCTGTTGTCACTAAAATCTCAATTTCACAAACCATCAACTCATAAACATGTAACAGTAGCAATGAAATACCTGAAAAGAGTAGAGAAATTTTCCCTGTCAATTCTAGGGTTTAGGGGGAAGTGGGATGGGAGGAACGACTATGCAAAATAAAACCAGCTCACAGATAGGAATGCTTTGTGGTGTTCTTGTAAACAACCTTGCTTACTTTCACAGTTGTTTTTTTTTTGTTTGGTTTAGTTGTTGTTCTTGTTGTTTGTGGTGGTGGTGGTGGTAGTGGTGGTAGGGTGTGTGTGTGTGTGTGTTCATGCATTGGCACTAGGACTTAAACTCACTTGGCTTTTTTGCTCAAGGCTGGCACTCTACCACTTGAGACATATCTTTGCTTCTAGCTTTTTTCTAATTCATTGAAGATAACATTCTTGAGTATTTTTCTGTCCCAGCTACCCAGACTGGTTTTGAACTGTAATCCTCCTGATTTCAATTTTCTGAGTAGCTAAAACTATAGGTATGAGCTACTAGCACCTGTTTCACAATTTAACTTTATTTTACCATATATTACTATTGGAGATACTTTGACACATAATTTTAGGCTCTGAATATTAATTTTACTATAAACAAGATTATATCACTAGTTCAATCTTTTATTCTCAGGATTACATGATCATTATATGATCATTTTTATACAAAAAGAAAAAGGAATTGTCTTCAACTTTCCTGTTGATCTTTTGCTAAAATGTGGATTCAAATCCTGGCTTCAATCTGTCTACTGAAGTGATTTAAGCATGATGCCTTATCTTCCTGTGTCTTGATTGAATAATCACAAAGGCACAAATAAAAACAGTACCACTTCCTACAGGTGTCAGGAAGTATAATGGAAAAAAATCCACATGAATCACTTCAAGCAGGGCCTATTATAGAGTTACTGAATAATAAAAAAAACAGAAGTACAGAACTCATTATGTCTAAAACCTTACCAAATTCTCTCATTCTTTACAAGAAGAAGTGAGGCCAGATTGAAGTAAATGGTTTGTAATAACCTCATGTTGACTCCTTGGAATTGCCAAAGCCCTGCTAAGTAGCCCAGGATCTCAGTTCAACCCTTCGTCTTTTTTCCTCATTCCCTTCCTCTGCGGCTGTTTATGATTTCTCTAAAGCTCCAGAATCAGTGGGGTTTTTCTTGCACAAGTCTTTAGGTCTGGGTCATGGATTGCCAGGCTCCAAAGACAAACACAATAGGAGGGTTAAAGAGTTGGACTCAAAGGACACTTACAACATTCTTCCATGCTTTCTGCCAAAGGCATAAGCAACGCAAGCAATAGTGGTTAAAAATATAGTGGAAGAAACTGTCTTCCAGACCAGATATAGATACAAAAATATATGGAAATCCTCTCTGTTATTAGAACTAGTAGCTCCTTATAAAAGTAATTGAAAGCATTTGTATTCTTTTGTTTATAACTTGCACATATATGTGTATGTATATACTGAAGTTTTCCATGATCACTATCATATTTCCTCTATTGCTACTAAAAACTAAATTTTACAAACCATCATATATATATATATAGAGAGAGAGAGAGAGAGAGAGAGAAAGAGAGAGAGAGAGAGAGAGAGAGAGAGAGAGAGAAACATACTTATGTTCAATCTGATTAAGTAGCAAGCAGTGAGACCACTGGGCAAGAAAGGATTCCTTACAAACTTTCAGTGTGTCAAGTATTGGAAGCAGGTATACAAGACAGTGTAGACCTGGAACCCAAGGTCATGAATGAAATTTACCCTGGCACCTACCATACACTCTTCCATCCTGAGAAGTTCATCCAGACAAGGAAGATGCTATTGATAACTGCCTATGCATGCTACATCCCCCACCCCGAGCGAGGTGGTCACAGATCTCATGATGGATCAAATGTGCAAACTGAGGCATCCATCAGTCTTCAGGGCTTCCTGATTTCCCAGCTTTAGTGAGGAACTGGCTCTGGGTTCTGCAACATGCACAAAGAGCCACAGCTATAGTTTACTAGTTTTCTAATGTTTTTAAAATCATCAGAGTTCTGCATCTGAGAGCACTGAATAAAGCCACTAAGTGTGGAACACAGTAAACCCCTTCACTTGCTCTCTGATAGATTTGCCATCTTCTCTACAATCTATGTTCCTTCTTCCACATCTCTTTTTCCCTTTAATGAGTCTTCTTCTACTGTCAACTTGGTTGGAATCCAAGTTGGTCCCCTACCAAAACCTATGCGACTACAGAATAGGATCACTAACATTTACCAGGCACTGAATCACTTGCATTTTAATGGGAATAGAGGCTTAGGTTTTCCCAGACATGCAGGTTTGGTCATTAAATATTGAAAGATTAGGTAAGATTATAATATGTGTGTGCGCATAAATATATACCCACTAGGGAACCATTTCGTAATTTGCAAATCTTGTAAATTATGTCACACATGAGTTATAAATTATGTAAAGACTTCCTGTTAACCAAAGATTTAACATTGCTCCCAGAACAATGTACCTACATCCCTAGAAATAATTTTCATCCCTGCCGACAGTGGCTAATGACTTACCACTTGCCACCTCACCTGACCATCTATCTGTGAGTTCATTGGTGACTTTAGAAACATTGCTAATGCTCAGCCACAAATATGAAATGAATTAAAGGACAGTGGCTGCTTTTGTGAAATAGCTAAGTGAAATTAAAACTTTAAAAATCTGCTGAGGCAAACTTATTTTCATAAATGAGTGCAAACCATTGTTATCTTTGTAGAGGTTTAAAAAAAAATCATGCAGAATAAATTGAAACAATACTCATAAATCCAATGAGCTGCTTCAAGGCCTGATGACAATGTTTAGTAAGGAGAAATACATTTGATTTAACTTATTTACCTATCAGGATGACGTATAGGTGCCGAGGATAAATCTTCATCCACAAGCTGGGATATGCTCAGATCTGCACTTAGTATGCAAAGGATGAGGGAAAAAAATCTGGCTTTGTGAAGAGGAAAAAGAAAACTCAAGTGAGTGTCTGTATTGGCCATCCTGTTTGCCTTCCTAAGTCTACAGTCCTTTGTCATTTCATTTTTCCGTGACAAAGTTTCACCTAGCAATTTCATATGAATGTCCCAAGGCTAAAAGAGGAACCACCACAATTATGGGTCATGCCCATGACTGTTGGGTGAAAAGAATTTTAGTAGAAGAGTGTTTTACATGATAACACTTTACATGGAAATGATTTGCTCAACAAATGCATCTAACTACAAGCTTGCTTCCAGAGATACTGGGTAACAAGAGTGAGCAAGACAAATTCATTCCCTGCCTTCATGGAGTAAATGAGCTCAAGAAGCAGAGAGGGAGATAACAGACCAATGGTGAACATTAACATTAAGTTGTTCCAAGAGGCAGTCCAGAGTGCAATGATAGAGATGAAATGAGGTGGGGAGTGTTCAGGGAAAGTGACCCTAAGTGGAAGTATTTAAGCTAAAACACGAAGAATCAGCAATGTACCAAAGGAACAGTATTCAACATGGGGAACAGAATATGTGCTTGAGTAGGCATCAGAAGGTTGACACAATGGAATGGCAGTGCCAATGGCAAAAGAGAAAATGCCATGACCTTAGAGGAACCGACGAGGACCTTCACTAGGTCCTAGAAGTACTCCAAGCAAACAAAGGATACCAATAGTCTCGAGTGCAGTGCCAGAGGCCACTTTATTAACTGAAACAAGACAGGCACAGAAAGATAAACACTGAGCCCTCTCACTCCCCAGTGGAATCTTTAAAAGCTGATTTTAGTACAAGGTGAGATCAGAACAGTGATTGTAGTGGTGAGGTCTTGGGGGATAGAGGAAAAAGGTGAGGAGAAGCTAGTCAAAGGGTACATTAATAGTTCAAAAGGAAGACTATCCCTGCGAGGTGATTGTTGTTAACAATAATGAATTATGCATCTCAAAGTAGAAGTGAGGTGGTTGAATGTACTCATGAAAGAATTATAAACTTTAAGGTGCTCGATAGACTAATTACCCTAACTTGAGCACTACTCAATCTGTACATGAAGAAAAACATGATATTGTGCCTCGTGAATGTGTGCAAAAGCACATTACAATAAAGAAAATAAAGCAAAACTTAAAACATTAAAGGCAAGATGTTCGATTTTACTGGAAAGAAGTAGGTTTGTTGTCCTTTTTAAAGATTACTGAGGCCTGGCACTGGTGGCTCATGCCTGTAATCCTAACAACTCAGGAGGCTGAGAGCTAAGAATTGCAGTTCAAAGCCAGCCAGGGCACAGAAGTCCGTAAGACTCTTATCTCCAGTTAACCACCAGAAAACCAGAAGTGGTGCAGTGGTTCAAGTTGTAGAGTGTTCTCCTTGAGCTGAAGAGCTCAGGGACAGTGCCCAGGCCCAAAGTTCAAGCCCCACAACTGACCAAAAAAAAAAAATATTACTGAGTATATTTCAGGGGTCGACTTGTTGAGAATTTTGCTGCTCTTATTTTCACTCATGAATCATTTATTCATTCATTCAGTAAATATAATGGAAATCCTTTTAAAGAACAAGTACTTTAGGGGCTGGGAGTTTGGCCTAGTGGTTAAAGTGCTTGCCTAGCATGCATGAAGACCCGGGTTCGATTCCTCGGTACCACATACATAGAAAAAAGCCAGAAGTGGTGCTGAGGCTCAAGTGGTAGAGCTCTAGCCTTGAGAAAGTCCAAGGACAGTGCTCAGACCCTGCGCTCAAGCCCAGGACTGGCAAAAAAAAAAAAGAACAAGTATTTTAGAAAAATCGGAGATATGTGTGTATGTATTCTTTCTACATCAAAAATACTGAAAAGTTATGGAGATGTAACCTCTTTTACAACTGCTTAACAACATTAATTTTTGGTCAGTCATGGAGTTTGAACTCAGGACCTGGGCATTTTTCCATAAGCTTTTTTAACTGAAGGATAGTGTTCTAATACTTTATGCCACAGCACTACTTCCAGTTTTCTGATTCTTTAATTAGAGATAAGAGTCTCATGGACTTTCCTGCCTGGGCGGGCTTCAAACCACAAGCCTCAGATCTCAGCCTCTTGAGAAGCTAGGATTACATGTATAAACCACTGGCACCCTGCTAGTAAAAAAATTTTAAAGCAAAAATAAGAAACTACTAAAGGGCAAGAGTAATGGCACACATGGTTACCACACTGGCAATCCCTAGTACCTCTAAAAAGCAAAGACAAGAACAAAACAAATAGAAAGCATAAGATGACTAGTATGGGATCAACTGGCGTAGGTATCTGTGCCACGCGATAAAATTTAGGACCCAAAGAGGAAATGTTCTGGTCTGACACAAGTTCTCCAAAAGGAACCCTATATAGGCTAATTTACATACCGTGGTGGAATGTGAATGAATGCCTTCCACTATGGAAAGTAGGGTGGAGGTTCCTCAAGAAACTAAAAATACAACTACCCCATTTTCCAATGTTACCACTCCTGGCCATTCATACAAAAGACAAGTTGAGATGCAATAAAGGCACCTTCACATTGCTATACTATTCACTGTAGCCAAGTTATAGAAACAGCCCAGATTTCCTACAATCAACACATGGGTCAAAAAAACATATAGTAGTACATAGATGCAAATGGCATTTTATTTACCCATCAGGAAAATTAATATGTAATTTTCAGGGGAATGGATGAATCAAGAAATGTGTATGTTGAATGAAGTCAGTCTCAGAGAGACAATATGCACATTTTCCCTCTCATATGTGGAGGTTATATGTGAAATATAAACCGTTATGAAAACATATGCATATCTATAATCAAATTAACTGATGTATTATAAACACAGGGTGGATTGCCAAGGCATATAACTCTTTGACCAATTAGCAGGTAATTTAACAAAATGAATATCAAGACTCTGAAATACATCTGGTCTGAGAGAAACAGAGAGATTAAGGGAAGGAAGAAGACAAATGGTAGAAAAATATAGTCAGGCCAGGTGTGGTGGCTCAAGCCTATAATCCTAGCTACTCAGGAGGCTGAGATCTGAGGATCATAGTTCAAAGCCAACAGGGCAATACAAAGCCAAGTAAATCACTAGAAAACTGGAAGTGGGGCTGTGAATCAAGGGTAGATGGTAGCCTTGAGCTGAAGAGCTCAGGGACAGTACTCAGTCCAGAGTTCAAGCCCTATGACCACCCCCCCCCGGAAAAAAAAGAAAAATACAATCAGAATACTCAATATATACATGTGTGAAACTGGAAGTGTTGATGAGTTAATAGTAACTGTTCTTCATGCTTTTAGAAGCTCTCATTGGTTTGAGGTAAACAATCATTCACAGGAGCAGGAAGTCTCACCAGCAGTAGAAGCAATGGATATCAAAAGATGATTTGGGCTTAGCTGAGAAACTGGGTTTTACTGCAGCTAAACCTTAGAGCAAGGGAGGAGGAAGTCAACAAATTGAGAATTGTTTTGTATGATGTGCTTTACAAATTTTATGCCCTCCACCTTCAAATCCTAGAAACAACCCAACTATTCATTGGGAAAAGAAGATACAAGTTGTGGTGTTTTCTAGGCAATAGGAGAAAACCCAGCAACAAGAAAGGAATGCACGAGTAGTACATTCCACAGCACCGGTGCATCCTCACAGCACTCCATCAAACAAATAGACACCAGACACAAATTTACCCAGACCCAACAGAGCAGTTCAAGGTGCCCTGTTGATGAAGATGTAGAGTCAAGGAAATGATTGGCCCTTTTGACATTGTGAATACCATTCTGATGGATGGAACTTTGTGTGTACGTATTGTGTCAAAGCAACAAAGAGGCCATACCTTGCCTAAACCCCTGGACTGCTTTTAATCCACATTACAAACACTGTATTAGGGTGGTTGAAGATGGAACACAGAAAGGTCCTATATAATTGCAGGCATTTATGTCTCCACTCCTCATCACTGTTAGTACTGTTAATAAGACCATGGCTGCTTCATTCCTACATCTCCCAGCTCTCACTGTCCTATATTGGCTGCTGGTTCCTATGACAAATATGATGCCTGAGCTGAAGGATTTCCTTGGCCACAGCAGTCTGAGTGGTCACTTGCAGAGCAGACTGGAAGTATTGGGTAATTAACAGCGTTGGAGCAAATTTCCACCAATGAGTAACCGGAGTTGGAGAACAAATTCTCCAATTCTCTTTTCCTTTCATCTCTCAGTGTAGTAACTGAGCCCCAGCTGCACACAGAGGGAAGCTGTCACAACTGCCTTAGTTTCCTCCCTCCCCAGCTTTACTGCCCACTTCCCTGCCCATGCACTGAATCACCAGCTCCCAAATAAATGACTGCATGCATATCCTACAATCAGAACCTGCAACTTAGGAAGGAGCCCAGGTTTAAACTATCTTTTTAAAAATAATAGAATGTAAAGGTACAAAGGGGTTACAGTTATATAAGTAAGATAATGGGTACAGTTCTTGTCAGGTGTTAATCCCTCCCTCATTTTCTCCCACTTTCCCACACACGCACCCTTCCCTCCAAGTTGCAAACTTTACTTCCAACATTGTGTCTTATGAGTATCATCACATTGTTACACCCTTTGTCCTTTGTCTCACCATTTTATGATTCTCCTTTTCTTCCCCAAATCAGACGAACAAATAGACAAGACAGAGGGTACCAAAATCAAAAACAGATTTATATTTCTTATATAGCCAGAGATGTTGAGCATTTCTTCATATATGTATTAGCTATTCTTAATTTCTCTCCAGAGAAATTTTAATTTTTTGCCAGTCCTGGGGTTTGAACTCGAGACCTGAGCACTGTCCTTGGGCTTTCTCAAGGCTAGAACTCTACCACTTGAGCCACAGTTCAAGCTGTGGTACCAAGGAATTGAACCCTAGCCTTCGTGCATGCTAGGCAAGCACTCTACCTCTAGGCCAAACTCCTGGCCCTCTTTTTAATTTTCTTAGCCCATTTATTAGTGCAGGGATTGTTTCTTTGAGGATTTGTAATGGGGGGCTTAAAGTTTTGACTATTGGGCATATTTTTTAATATGAGGCCATGCAGAAGTAGTACAGTTTAATGCAATCCCATTTATCCAGCCTTTCTTTGATTTGTTGTGTTTCTGAATCTTTATTTAGGAAGTTTTGACCTGTGTTAAGGAGCCCTAGTATATGCCCTTTCCATTCCTGTAATATTTTCAGGGTATCTGCTCTTACCTCAAGGTCTTTGATCCATTTGGAATTGATTCTAGTGCAGGGTGACATATAAGGATCTAACTTCAGTTTTTCTACACATGTATAGCCAATTCTACCAGAACCATTTGTTGAAGAGGCTGTCTTTTTATTTTTTTTTCGTGTTTTTTTATTGTAATTAGTAAAAGGGTTACATGATATTTGCCAGATAGAAGGTGCATTAATTCACATACATTGATACCCTTTCACATGTCTTGGTACCCGTTTCCCTCCCCCCCCACACCCCCCACCCGTCTTGGTTTTCCCCCCTTCCCTATCAAATTTCAAATA
Source organism: Megascapheus bottae (assembly GCF_031878675.1). NCBI lineage: Eukaryota > Metazoa > Chordata > Mammalia > Rodentia > Geomyidae > Megascapheus > Megascapheus bottae. The sequence continues at coordinate 12,956,382 of NC_143526.1, forward strand.
TCCAAATACAAATAAATTCAATAAATCAGATAACAAAGTGAGATACTATACCAATATGAGATAACCAAGGGACAGCAAAGGAGATGAGAGACAACATAGTACATTAAGGACAACAATCATTCATTATATGGCTTTTGTTTCACTATCCTGGAGGTCCTTTCAATTAGCTTCACATTATATGTCCTTATGTATCAAGATTTTGCTCTATTGCAGATCTCTGCTAGTAGAGCCCAAGGTTTCTACTGATTATGACAAATGAGGGAAACCATTGAGCCTAAGTTCCTTTGAGTCTGGCTTACTTCACTTAATATGATTTTTTCTAAGTCTTTCCATTTCCTAACAAATGGGGAGATGTCATTCTTTCTGACAGCAGCATAGAATTCCATTGTGTACAAATACCACAACTTGTTGATCCACTCATCAACTGAGGGACATCTAGGTTGGTTCCATATCTTTGCTATGGTGAATAATGCTGCAATGAACATGGTTGTGCTAGTGGGTTTAGTATGTCCTTGTTTCTGGATGGTTGGGTAAATGCCAAGTAGTGGAATTGCTGGGTCATAGGGAAGCTCTATGTTTAGCCTTTTGAGGCACTGCCAGACTGCTTTCCATAGTGGGTTGGACGAGTTTGCACTCCCACCAACAGTGTAGTAGTGATCCCTCCTGGCCACATCCCCTCCAGCATCTGTTGTCATTCGTTTTCCTGCTCCTGGCCATTCTAGCTGGAGTGAGGTGGAATCTTAGAGTTGTTTTGATTTGCATTTCTTTTATGACCAGAGATGTTGAGCATTTCTTCATGTGTCTATAGGCCATTTTTGTTTCTTCTTCAGAGAAGACTCTCTTTAAGTCTTTGGCCCATTTTTTAATGGGATGGTTGTTACTTTGGAGGTTAGTTTTGGAGTGATTCAATTTTTTGAGTTGTTGATATATTTTAGATATGAGGCCTTTGTCCGTTGTTTGGTTGGTGAAGATCTTCTCCCACTCTGTAGGCTTCCTGATTAGTTTAGTAGCTATGTCCTTTGCCATGCAAAAGCTCTGCAGTTTAATGCAGTCCCACTTATCCGAGGCTGTCTTTTTAAACTATGTTAAATTGCCAAAGGTTACTACAATTTCAAAGACAATCTTTTATTTTTTTACAAATGTGTCAAAATGCAATTTATAGGAATAACCTGATAGAAATGTTTATGCTATGTTTTGTCCTTGTTTATATTTTTATTATCTTTAAATGGCTATACGAAGGAGTTTCAATTCAACATGTCAATTTATGAGTACAAGGCACCTGACAATGTGCCCCTTCCATCATTCCTTTCTCCTTCCCAATAGAATTATTAAATACAGTAACCAGAGGGAAAAAAACATGAAGTTAGGATAGTTCAATGAAGTTCAGGGTTATGCAAAACTTTTTGCACAAAAGACCACAAACCTGGGGCTAAGCTTTACAGGCAGACAAACATTGTTATAAGATTCCTGGTAGCCACAAAACTAATTTTTAAAAAACACTAATAGCTCGGAAGAAAAATATTTTTCTGCCATGGGTTACTACAGGAGTTTCTCTTGTAATATCCCATAAAAGACTCTCTGTGAAACAAGTACACAGTGTCTTCAACACACAGGAGACCAGAACAACAACACCCTCTATCCCTAACAAACCCAGGTCAAAATATAACCCAGTTTGCATAGCTCTCTAGTGGCCAAAGCAAGGGTATGTTAATATGAGACTGTCTGCTGGTGGCCTAATTTGAAATGGGTTGAGTCTACATACTGGAGCATTAGTCTTCAAAATGAGTTCCATTTGGCTATTTGGAGAGATAATGACGGATGCTATTCTGATCAGAACTTTTTCTTCCAGGAGCAATACTTAAGTCTATTTTCTAAGAAAAGATTGTGTCAAGACAAACAATAATGACAAAGAGAGAAGCTTTCCTCATCCCCATACCTCTCCTCAAAAAGTTGGGTTTAGGGTGAATGACAGGTAGCACATTCCAGTCTATACTCATAGATAGGAACCTGGAGAAATAGAATCATTACATGAAGAACTGGCTCTGTTTATCTGTTCATTCTCTAGGCCATGTTAGCCAGTGGCCTTGAACTAGTCTTAACCCAAGGGCTCAAAAACCTCTTACCACCACCATGGCCTGCCTGGCCACTGTTGTTCCCAACGTACTTCAAGATTCTAGGATTTTTCATGGTACCTATTGACTCTTATCAGCCAAGTCAGAAGGTGAGAATAGCTAGTTTAACTCCTGCATCCAACCCAAGTCCCTACTTTCTCCTGACCAAAAAATAAGAAAGAAAGAAAGAGAGAGAGAAAGAGAGAGAGAGAGAGAAAGAGAGAGAGAGAGAGAGAAAGAAACAGCTCTTTCCTTGTGATTCACACCACTGTTTAAACCTAATGATCAATAAGGTGGTTTTAGGAAGAAGGTCCTTTATAACATGATAAGTGAGGACAGAGCCATTCCTGTGTATGGGAAAAGTGTCTTCATAAAAGGAACCCCCTAGAGCGCTGATGTCTGTGCAATGAGATACCATCTGTGAACTAGGTAGCAGAATCTCACCAAATGCAGAATTTTCCAGCACCTTGATCTTGAACTCACCAACTTCCAGAACTGTGAGAAGTAGTTTCTCTTATTGCTCACTCTCTAGTTTATGGCATTTTGTTATAGCAGTCAAACAAACTAGACCTTGACAGCATCCAACTCATATAACTTTCACTACTGCAGCACTTACAATACAGGCTGAGCCCCTCCCCCACGCCCGCAACAGACATTGACCATGTGTTGGCTCCCCTATGGAATTGATCTCCGATCACCCTCAGAGAACCCCCTTTGTTAGAATATGCTCCAGTATCTTCCCTTCCTCTTATACCATTCCTCCTCTCATGTTCCCTCCCTGAACTGCCCAAATCAATTAACTTCAATTAACTCACCATACCCAGAGGCTTTTCCTAAGGAAATCTCATATTATACACAGCTGGCCATTGCTTATCTACCTGTTGCTGTGGCTGCTCACTCATGCCCCCTAATGGAGGGCTTCTTCCTTTCCTTCTGAAGGTGGCATCTCTAGAGACCACTTGTCCCATCTCTCCTTGTCACATCGTGGGGTATAGTGTGCACCCCCTCTATCTCATTGTGGCATCTCTCTATCTGCTCCATTTCAAATCTGGTCATCTCTACAACTGCTGAAATTTCAAGTTCATCCTTATATTCCCACCAAAGCCCCTCTCCTCCCCTTTCCTCTTGTTACCTGGCTATACCTGCATCACTTGTCTTCCTCTCTGTTGACATCACAGTCCCCGAAGTGGACTCTTGGCTGGCACATTCCTGCTGACCACAGCCTGTACCATCAATCCTATTCCATCAATCACACCAACTCCCCTTCTTCCCACTGCACATCCCTAAGGAAGCACCAGCTGCTCACCTATCTGCCTTCTACATGTGAACCCACAGCTGGACTGCCAGGATTGCTAACCGTCTCACACATCTACCTGGCCAGAATCATTGTCCATTTAAGGCCACCAACTGCCACTCAGTACTGCCCAGGGCTTTGTTAGTATTTTCCTCATTGACTCGCTTCCTTTGGATAATAACCCATTTCAGCAGTTCACGTCTAGTCCTGAGATAGCATCATCCACCCTCCCACTTCAGATAATAATTCCTACTACTTACTGGCTAGGAAAAAAATCCATCTTCAATTACATATCCATCACTCCTCCTGCTTTGCCCAGTGCTCCCTAGCCTCTCAGCTAGCTGTAATAGCCTCAGCATCCCATGCATTTCACAAGTATTTGTTCAGCTTCTTTCAGGAAACATGCACTGGGTCAGGCCTTTCAGGTCACACCACATTTCCAGGCCACCCTCTCCCCTGAGTGCCACCTCAGCCACTTGCTAGGCAGCTCTCTCCTGTTGCCCCAGTGGCCTCCCAGTCCATAAACTCAAGTAAATATGTGATCTGTCCTACACACACTCATCTATTTCCATCTGTCTCTGAGTAAAACCCCAAATTGCAGAACTCGGCTTTCTCCCCACTCCCTACCTTGCCAGTCTCTTCAATCAACCTAGTCCTAGCCTAGTTTTTAATCTTCCCAAGGAGTCTGGAATTCACTTATATTGCTCACATCCTTCCTGCATTACACATTCAATCTTGTACCTTGACCTCCTCCTTCAATCTATCCTCTCTGAGGCAACTGGAATCTTTTTTTCCTAAAATAAAAGAATTTGTTAAGGAGCAGAGCTGGGGATATCTCCTTCAAAAGCTCCTGGTGAGGAAAAGGGAAGTGAAGCAAGGAAGGAGAAGGAAGGAAGAGTCTCTTTCTGGTCCTAGTTCAGGTCAGTGGCATTGCCAAGGGCTGAGCAGGAAAATAAATGTGTCCAGACATTGCCCACCATCTCCATAAAAGCTAGTGAACAATTGGCTGCCAAACCTTTGGATAGTTCATTGCCTAAGCAGAGGTGTTGCTATGAAGGAAAGAGGACCAAAAAAAATGCATGCACTTCGAGTTCGAATCTTGGATCATTCATCAAGGCTCAGATTTTTCATTCAAAGGAAAATTGCAGTTCCCAACATCAGATAAGGAACACACGAGAAAGGCCTTCACCAGACCTGGAATAGACTCTAAATCATCAATGGAATCCCATGTCCTCCTTCTCTCTTCTATGAAGCTGCTAGAACATTGTTGATTAGACGTATAATCACTTTGGCTGCTCTTGCATATGTTTTCTTCTGGTTTTATTCACTCACAGGATCCTTCAATAAAACCAAAAGATAAAAGTAGAGCTGTTCCCATTTTAAAGGGATGTGTTGTATATGTGTATACACATCCATGAGCATATGATTACACATCTGCTTTCTTGATATTTTTTTGAAATTCCAGATGTAACACATATGCCTTCAGGCACACACGCACAAAAATGTAACACATTCATATTCTAGTATCACCAAAGGAATATGTTACCATATGGAACTTGGAAGTCAGATAATTTCCTACACCAATGTGCCATGTTATGGATCCCCCATCTGCCAATCAGTGTAAGTGAGTGCTTTAAGTATACCGCTTGATGCCTGGATGGTGAGTTGTGCCAGTTGGATTTATAGAAACATCAATGGTACTTATAGTGAAGCAAGCATATAAGGTTCCTATTTTGGTGTAATTTACTACTTGGGGAAGCAAGAAGCTAAAATACTCATGTAAAAGTGAGCCCTGAGTTTAGTGAGACTGTCTTTAATGTGGCCGATTGTATGTCAAGTTGGTTAGACAAAGTGTCTGGTTGCTTAGTCAAACAACAGCATAAATGCTGCTATGAAAGTGTGTTTTGTGGGGCCAGGAGTTTTTCCTAGTGGTAGAGTGCTTGCCTAGCATGCATAAAGACCCAGGTCTGATTCCTGGGTACCACATACATAGAAAAAGCCAGAAGTGGTGCTGTGGCTCAAGTGGTAGAGCTCTAGCCTTGAGAAAGCCCAAGGACAGTGCTTGGGCCTTGAGTTCAAGCACCGCCCCCCCAGGACTGGCCAAAAAAAAGAAAGAAAATGTGTTTTGCATGAACTTAATATATACACTAGTAACCTGAGTGATTGTTAGCCACCATCCCGTGAGCGGTCTTTGTGTAATCAATTGATAGCTTGAAAAGAAAAGGCAGGTTTCTCCAGAAAAGAAAGGATGTTTAACTCTGATTGACCTCAAGCCTGTCAGCTAGCCTACAAACTGCTAATCTAGCCTCCATTTTTATGTAAGCCAATAGTTTGAAGTAACTCACCTTCTCCCTGACTGCATTTCTTCTTCCCTTTCTTTCTTCTATCCATCCATCCTTCCTATCTTCCTTCCTCCCTCTTTCCATCCCTTCCTCCTTCCCTCTCTCTCTCCCTTCTTTCCCTCTCTGTCTCTCTTTCTCTCTCTCTCTCTCTCTCTCACACACACACACACACCACACACACATACACACACACACACACACACACACATACATTCAATATTGAAAGCTAACTAACATGCCCAAGAATAAAATTCAAAGATGTATTCCAACTAAAACGTCAACAGGGGTGTGTGAGTGTGTGTGTGTGTGTGTGTGTGTGTGTGTGTGTGTGTGTGTGTATGAGAGAGAGAGAGAGAGAGAGAGAGAGAATGAATGATAGAGAAATACCCAAAAAGCAAAAGCACTTTCCCTCTATAAATATCTCTCCTATTTTGACAAATTAACACATCAAATGAGACCTATGATCAAGTAGAATAATAGCTGAGGTGTTAGGCCGAATCATTTTTATCAGGTACAGGCAATAGTCTAATTCCCCTTCCTTTAAAGGCACCACATTCTGGCCTGAGGTAAGTGAGTGGAGGAGCTCTCCCTGAGCTGGATTGGGCACTGCTCAAAAGCAGAACAGTGAGGAGAAGTGCAAGGGAAGAAGTGAGGAGAGACAATGCCGAAGGGAGTCGTATACTTAAGAGCTGGAAGCAGATGACTGGGACATCTCCAGCCTTCAGGGAGACAAGCAACAACAGAAATGAGAGATTGGGTAGAAGGATTTGGTAGGAAAAGGAGGTAAAGGAAACATAAATAGCAAGAATTGCTCTCCCCAAAATTCCTTTCAACCAAGCATGGTGGGGCACATCTACAACCCAGCACACAAGGAGGAAAAGGCAAGAGGATCCTGATCAGCCTGGGCAAGAAATGTCTCCAAAAAAACAGAAAGAAAAGGAATTACCTCTTGCTTCTTCTAAATCTACAGGGCATCAGGCTGAGGGTTGATATCAGAGGACATCGCCCCAGATCCATGCAAAAGCATGCGCTAAGAGGCCACTGGCAGCGTTGTTTGTAAGAAAACATAAGCCCTTGACAGTCAAGAACATCATGTAACAAACTCCGTGTGCAGCAAGGACAGGTGTCCCAGAAACAGATGCTGACTGAACAAGAGCAGGTGAGACAAAACAAACAGGACAGAGACATGCTTTATTGTCTATTTGGGTTTTGTATCTTTTTTTTGTCCATGCTGGAAATGCAACCCAGGGCCTCACACATTTTCATGAGCACACTAAACTACAATCCTAGCCCTAAAACTCGTACCTTAAATAAGAATACACTGCACTGCAAGTAATGAGCTGAACAGTGGCTGGCAGGTTACTCAGCAGGTGCGAAGTTACAATCAGGCAAGAGGAATAGGGTCAGCCATTCTACTGTTCAGTAGAGCCATTATAGACAATGATACTGTATTATATATGTCAAATACCTACAACAGCTGATTTTGATCTCACTATACACACACACACACACACACACACACACACACACACACACACCAGTGAATGTTTGGGATAATGAGTATAACGGCAATCCTGATTTGAGCATGATAATGTATACAGTGTTTACAGGTTTTGAAATGTCATGCTGAACCATATACATATGGATACCTTTCATGTCAATTAAAAGCTCATGAGTATTGTGCCAGGAATATATTTTCAAAGTTTTGGTCACTGCCCAACTAATGAATGAAAAATTTTCAAAACAGTTTGCATTTCTCTTTCTGTCTATGTATTCTAGAAACTTTTATTGGTTCATTAGAGCTCTTTGAATACTACAAGATGGCAATGGTGTAATTGTAATGATTGTAATTGTTGTCATTGTTACAGTGGCATATGCCTGGCTGCCAGCTACTCAAGAAGCATGATCTTCTAGGATAAGCATGATCCACACCAGTCTCAGAAGTGTGAGACCGATCTGAAAAACAAACTAAAATCAAAAGGACTTGAGATGTGGTTCAAGTGATACAGCACTTAGTTAACAAGCACAGAGTAGTGGACTTGAATCCCCAGTATTACAAAAAAAAAGAAAGAAAAAGGAAGAAGAAACACAGTACCGATCATCATTGCAATTTAAAAGCCTTTTTGAAAAGAAAAAACTATAAGGATAATATGTTTCTTGAGTAGATATTTGGCATATATATATATATGGACTAACACTGGTGGCTTATGCCTATACTCCTAGCTATAGGAGGCTGAGATCTGAGGACTGAGATTTGATGCCACCCAGGAAGAAAAGTCCATAAGATGGACTAGAGACATTGCTCAAGTGGTAAACTCCCAGCCATGAGTGAAAAAAACTAAGCAAGATAATGATTCCTGAGTTCAAGACCCAGTACTAAAACAAAACAAACAAATAAATAAAACCTGCTGGGAAAGGGTGACATTTTCCTGGAGTCCCGTCCAGAAGTCTTGGCTTTCTCTGACTTCTACTCTCCTTTCTTTGAACTTGTCCATTTTGATGCTGTGGTCTCTCTTAGAGAAAACAGAGCCCTTACTCAGTAGGTGGAAATAACTCTAATGAATTCTCCACAGGGAAAACTTGCTGCTCTGACACATATTTGGCATAATGCACATTTCTGAACATTTGTCAAATAACCTGGATAAGTGTAGCATTTTCAAAACTCAGAACCTGAATGTATGGACCCCCAGGTAAGCCAGAAGTCATGCTTCCAGGGAGTGTGTGTCTATGATTAGTTTATGTGGTCTCAGCAAGGCCAGCCTCCCTGTATTGGTAGGAGAGAAGAGGAAAGCATTTGAATGTAGGCCTGTGGAATGCCAAGACCACATCTGCCTGCAATCCCAGCCCAGTGAATCTAAGTGCTGGTGTGGTCATGGACAATTCACTTGAAAGCCAGTGTTTCCAACCTCACATTACCAAGAAAACAATGTTACCAGTCTTTCCCTCATTTCAATTTGAGAGGTTTTGTTGTTATTGTTGTTGTTCAAAAGAGAACAATTCTTGTACTGATTTGCATTACAGACCACAGCTGTGGCAGTTCCCATGGTTCCCATCTGTGGGAGTTCAAATATCTTCTTGCTTCTCTATCCTTCCAAAAATCGAAGACATTCTTGATGTTTTCAAATGAAGTGATATCTTCAGAATTCATTCTTTTAAGAAAAAAATCTTTTGCCATATTTTTGGGTGTTTTCAAACATTTGGGTATTGGTTCTGTGTGGTTTAAACAGAATGAATGCATCTACACTTCAAGTATTTGCACAAATTATTTATAGATTATTAACAGCACTAAACCCCACATACAAATTAATTTCAGTGGATTGAGTTGGGCCTGGGGGTTGGAGGTTAAAAATTGTGTCTCTTGAAAAGTTGTGATGCCAAATAACAATATACTGATATTTCCCACTTTTCAGCTGTTCATTGTGCTTTCACATATTATACACATATTTTTTTTCTTCTGAAGAATTTCAGACTGATGTTATAGAACAGTATAAACCAGGATTAAAGGTGCCTGTTAGTATATGAATGAGATTTTTCTGGTCATTGAGTGTGTGTGTGTGTTTGTGTGTGTGTGTGCGCGCGTGTACGATAACCCTTGAACTTGGAGCCTAAGTGATGTTTCTTAGCTTTTTCACTCTACTACTTGAGCCATATATCCTCTTCCATATTTTTACTGGTTCATTGAAGATAAGAGACTCACAAACTTTTCTACCTGAGCTTGGCTTCTATCTGCGATCCTCTGATCACAGACTCCTAAGTAGCTACAGTTACAGGCATGAGCCATCAGTGACTGACCTTCTGATCATTTTTAAATTGTTTTACTGAATCAAAAGCCTTAGATATATCCAGTGATATGTCCCAGCCAATGGGAAAGGAGAAAATATCCCTTTGCTTTTTCTCCCTAACACGGTAGTGTGGAATTTGAGTGAGGAAAGCAACATGCCATTCCCTTCAATTCAATTTTTATCAATACAAAAAGTGAAACTGCAATTTCTCAGGACACTGGGAAAGTAGGGTGAAATGTGTGTACATTGTTTCAGATCGTAGGCTAACAGCAAAATTGCTTTATTTCTGTGGTTCTGAAAATCACTTGTTTTGCAGTGTCCTTATCTATTTTTAAGAATCAAATACAGAGTCAGTGATGAACTACAAAAATAGGAAGATGTACATCTCCAGAACCAACTCTTCTACATGCTATAATTATCTGTTGGCCATAAAAATAGTAACTTTTTATCATTTTGCATGAATAAATAGTGTATTATTGCTCTGGTTCAAATGATAGCATCCAGGAGACACACTCTACCACTAATGCTTCAATGTCTCTTACCACCATCCAAGTTAGCATCCAAGAATTCTCGAAGCTACTGTATAGATAGTCTCAGAGGACTCTTCCTGTTCTGAAGAAATGCAGGCACTCCCCCTACACACACACACACACACACACACACACACACACACACACAAGCCTAGCCCCATTCTATACCCATCAGAGAAGGAACAAGTTGGAGGGATCCACTGAAACTCTAGTTCTACAATCTACTTCTATATATTGCAAAAATCACTGCAGAAATCCAATTAGCAAGTCAGGTGCATTGGCTCACGTCTGTAATCCTAGCTACTCAAGAGTCTGAGATCTGAGGATCATAGTTCAAAGCTAGCCCAGGCACTAACAAAAGCCATAAGATTCTTATTTCCAATTAACCACTAGAAAACCAGAAGTGGTGCAGTGGATTAAGAGGTAGGGTGGTAACTTTGAGCTGAACTGCTCAAGGACAGTGCCCAAGCTCAGAGTTCAAGCCACATGACCGGGGAAACAAAATTCCAATTAGTAATTGTGTTATCCCCAGAAATGGGCTGCCTAAAGAGATTTCTTTAGTGACTTGTCATTGACAGGAGCCCCTGCAGACAACTAGCTTGAGTGTCTTTGCAATGGCTGAAAAGCCTTCCTTATCCTCCTGATTTATAGTAGGTATAGAAGTTGGGAATTCTCTTGCTGATGGCTTCCTTCTGTGCAGGGCAGATGCAGTGACTTCAAAGGGTGAATGCTGGGCGAAGGCAGAGGTTAGGGAATGCAGGCCTGCCATCTTGCCTGGCACAGATGTTAACAAGAAATTGGAACTTTAGGAAAGGTCAATGAAGTATGTAAATGGGGGAGGGAAGGGTACAGGGTATTTTTTTGTGATGAGCACTGAAATGTCTGGATCCTTGTCTTTCTTTCTAATGTGATTTTTTTTTCTGCCAGTTCTGGGGCTGGAACTCAGGACCTGAACACTGTCCTTGGGTTTTCTCAAGGCTAGAGCTCTACCACTTGAGCCATAGCACCACTTCTGGCTTTTTTACCTGTGTGGTTCCAAGGGAACCTAGGTCTTTGTGTATACCACTAGGTCAAACTCTGGGCCCCTGCCTTTCTTTCTAATGTGGTCTTGACATGCATTTTTACATTTGATCTATCACCTGCTGATTCCCACTACTTAAGAAGAGAAATAACACTGTGAGGGGCCTGGGAGGCCTAACAAAAACAAACCAGTGGATGACATCAAGTACAATTATTTTGAGCTTTAAAAAAATGGAGTGTAGAGCCGGGAGTTTGGCCTAGTGGTAGAGTGCCTGCCTAGCATGCATGAAGACCTGGGTTCGATTCCTCGGCACCACATACATAGAAAAAAGCTGGAAGTGGTGCTGAGGCTCAAGGTAGAGCTCTAGGCACAGCCCACAGCTTCCTAACCCATGACAACTGTGTTCAGTCTGGGGGCTCTAGGGCTTGCTGGCCCCTGTGGCCGGGGGCCCTGGGGACCAGGGGACAGAGGGAAAAAGTGGGGCCACCAGGTCTTGGCTCGCAGGTTCTAGCCTTGAGAAAGACCAAGGACAGTGCTCAGGCCCTGAGTCCAAGCCCAGGACTGGCCAAAAAAAAAAAGAGTGTACTTTTGGTTGTCCCTTGGTTACAGTATTTTACCTTGTTATTTGATATATTCTATATACGTTTATTTGGTTATTTGAAATAGGAGAGGGAAGGGGGAAGAAGATGAGTGGTGGGGGTGGGGGGAGGGAAATGGGAACAACATCATGAGAAAGGGTATCAATGTATGTAAAGTAATGCACCTTCTATCTGGTAAATATAATGTAACCCTTCTATTAATTACAATAAAAAATATATGAAAAAAGAAATATGCTACTGAAGAGAATGATAGGATCCTGGCCTCTTTCCATGTCGCTCTGTCTATCTCTCTCTTTCTCTCCTTCCTCCCTTTTTTCCTCTGGCTCTGTCTCTCTGGCTCTGGCTCTGGTGTGCTCTCTCTGTCTCTCTCTCTCTCTCTCTGTCTCTCTCTCTCTCTCTGTCTCTCTCTCTCTGTCTCTCTCTCTGTCTCTCTCTCTCTCTCTCTCTCTGTCTCTCTCTCTGTCTCTCTCTCTCTCTCTGTCTCTCTCTCTCTCTCTGTCTCTCTCTCTCTCTCTCTCTCTCTCTGTCTCTCTCTCTCTCTCTCTCTCTCTCTCTCTCTCTCTCTCTCTCTCTCTCTCTCTCTCTCTCTCTCTCTCAAATGAACTGGCCGCTCTCACCCCTCTCTTACCATGTGCTCCTGTCATCACCTACTGTGAAGACAAAAACCATGGAGCAAAACCTCTAAAACCATTAAGTAAAATAAACCTTTTCCTTTACTTAGCCCATTATCTCAGGAAGTTTGGCACAGGGATAGAAAATTGACTAGAATACGATAGCCACATATTATACCCCAGGCCACAAGCCTTGGGGATGGGGCCTTCTATCCATGGCTATATAATAAGGTCAATAGTTAATTGAAGACTGCCACAGAAAGGTTAATAACTCTCCACATTCCCTCTGTTAGAGACTCCCCTCTGGGGAGACCTAAGGCTGGGAGACTTGGTTTTAAATTCTCACAATATACTCAAATTGAAGCAAGCCATTATTATTTCCCTATAATTCTAAGGAATCCAATAGCAGTTTTCTCTCACTAGTGGTCAGATATAATATAATATTATACATTATGATTCCAAAATCATTAATTTGGCAAATTCTCAAGATGATTATTTTTTTCATATATTTTATTGTAATGAAGAGAAGGGTAACATTATATTAACCATATAGAAGATGCATTACTTCATATACATTGATACCCTTTCTCATGTCTTGGTCCCCATTTCCCTCCCCCCACCTCAGCACCTCAGCTTGTTTTCCCCCTTCCCTATCTGACTGCAAATAACCAAATACGCATATATACAATATATCAGATAATCAGGAGAAATACTGTAACAATATGAGATAACCAAGGGACAGCAAAAAAGATGAGGAGATAACATAGTACATTAAGGACAACAACTAATCAATATATGTCTTTTGTTTCTATATCCTGGAGGTCCTTTCATTTAGAGTCATTCTATATGGCCTTATGAATCCACATTTTGTTCTACAAGGTTTCTACTGATTAGGACAAAAGAGGGAAATCATTGAGCCTATATTCCTTTGAGTCTGGCTTACTTCACTTAATATGATTTTTCCCAAGTCCTTCCATTTCCTAACAAATGGAGTGATGTCATTCTGACTGCAGCATATAAATACCACATCTTGTTGATCCACTCATCAACTGAAGAGCATCTGGGCTGGTTCCATATCTTTGCTATGGTAAATAGTGCTGCAATGAACATCGTTGGGCTAGTGGATTTAGTATGCCCTTGTTTCTGGATGGTTGGGTAAATGCCAAGTAGTGGAATTGCTGGGTCATAGGGGAGTTCTATGTTTAGTCATTTGAGGAACTGCCATACTGCTTTCTATACTGGTTGAACCAGTTTGCGCTCCCACCAACAGTGTAGTAGTGATCCCTCCTGGCCACATCCCCTCCAGCATCTGTTGTTATTAGATTTCTTGATCCTGGCCATTCTAACTGGAGTGAGGTGGAATCTTAGAGTTGTTTTGATTTTCATTTCTTTTATGACCAGAGATGTTGAGCATTTCTTCATGTGTCTATAGGCCATTCTTATTTCTTCTTCAGAGAAGACCAAGTCTTTGGCCCATCTTTTAATGGGATGGTTGTTACTTTTAGTTTTGTAGTGATTCAATTTTTGAGCTGTTGATATATTTTAGATATGAGGCCTTTGTCCATTATATGGTTAGTGAAGATCTTTTCCCACTCTGTAGGCTTTCTAGTTAATTTGCTAGCTATGTCCTTTGCCTTACAGAAGCTCTGCAGTTTATTGCAGTCCCATCTATCCAGACTTTCTCTGATTTGTTGTGTTTCTTGGTCCTTATTAAGAAAGTTTTGACCTGTGCCAAGGAGGCCTAGTGTATCTCCTATTCTTTCTTGTAAAGTTTTCAGTATACCTGCTTTTACCTCGAGGTCTTTGACCCATTTGGAGTTAATCCTGGTGCATGGTGACAAGGATCCAACTTTAGTTTTCTGCAGGTGCTTAACCAGTTCGAGGCTGTCTCTCTTCCATTCTATTTTTTTGGATCCTTTATCAAAGATTAGGTGGTCATAGGTCTGTGGGTTAATATCTGGGTCCTGAGTTCTATTCCATGGCTTTCAGGTCTGTTCTTGTGCTGTTTTGGTCAGTATAGCTCTGTAATAGAGTCTAAAGTTTGGTATTGAAATTCCTCCTGTGCTGTTCTTTCTCCTAAGAAGTGTTTTTGCTATACGGGGTCTTTTATTATTCCATATGAAATTTTGGATTGCCTCTTCTATTTCTTTCAAGAATGACATTGGGATATTGATGGGTATTGCATTGAATTTGTAGATAGCCCTTGGCAAGATTGCCATTTCATGATGTTAATTCTTCCAATCCAGGAGCATGGGAGGTTTTTCCATTTCCTCAGTTCTGCATTAATTCCTTTTTTCAGGGTTTTAAAGTTTTCATCAAAAAGGTCCTTTACATTCTTAGTTAATTCCTAGGTACTTTATTTTCTTTGAGGCTATTGCAAAAGGAGTTGCTTTCCTGATTGTTGCCTCGTTCCTCTCACTGTTGGCATAGAGGAAGGCAGGTGATTTTTGAGGGTTAATTTTATAGCCTGCTACTCTTCCAAAGTTTTGAATCAGCTCAAGGAGCTTGGGAGTGGAGTCTATAGGGTTCTTTAAATACAGGATCATGTCATCTGCAAAGAGGAAAAGTTTCACTTCCTCTTTCCCTATTTGGATCCCGTTTATGCTTGCTTCTTGCCTTATTGTTCTGGCTAGGAATTCTAATACTATGTTAAAGAGGAGTGGAGAGAGTGGACATCCTTGTCTCATTCCTAATTTTAGAGGGAATGGCCTTAGCTTTCCGCCATTAAGTATAATACTAGCTGTGGGTTTGTGATACACAGCCTTTATTATACTGAGGAATGTTCCATGGATTCCTAGTTTCTCCAGAGCTTTTAGCATAAAGGGGTATTGGATCTTGTCAAATGCCTTTTCTGCATCTATTGAGACAATCATGTGATTTTTGTCCTTGCTTCTGTTGATGTGTTGAATTATATTAATTGATTTGCATATGTTGAACCAGTTTTGCATCCCTGTGATGAATCCTGTTTGATCATAGTGTATAATTTTTTGATGAGTTGTTGTAGACAGTTGGCCAGTATTTTGTTGAGAAGTTTTCGATCAATGTTCATCAAAGAAATGGGTTTATAGTTCTCTTTCTTTGATGCATCTCTGTCTGGTTTGGGGATGAGGGGTATACTGGCTTCGTAGTTTGGCAAACAGCCTTCGTTTTCAGTTTCATTGAAGAGCTTGAGAAGTATTGGTGTAAGCTCTGCTTTGAAGACCTTAAAGAATTCAGCTGTCAATCCATCTGGCCCTGGGCTTTTCTTAGGTGGAAGTTCTCATTGCCATTTCTATTTCAGTGCTTGAATAGGTCTGTTTAGTTGGATTAGGTCTTCTTGGTTCTGTGTGGGTATGTTAATATTGGCTAGAAATTCATCCATTTCTTCTAGATTCTCAATTTTGTTGGCATAAAGGTTTGAAAAGTATTCCCTCATGATGCTCTGGATCTTGGTAATTTCTTTCGTGACATTACTATTCTCATCTGTGATTTTGTTTATTTGGGGGCACTCCCTTCTTTTTTTGGTAAGATTTGCTCTCAAGGTGATTATTATTGTCTTATAATCAACAAAATATAGCACACTTGCATGCTGTAAAGATATTCAGATAATGTGTTGTGTATGCCTTGGGAAAAGAGATGGTACCCAGTGAAATAAAATGTCTTAAGGATATTGATAAGCGTGGAGGCTGTTTGAAAGGAAAATTTTAATGTAAAACCTCAGTTGTGGGCCATTGGGTTAATATGTAATCCCACCCTTGATTCCAAGATCAGGAGGGAGATATACTTAGAACCTCCCATGCTTACATTCTTTGAGTTCCCAGGTAAGTTATCTTCTTCATTCACAATTTTTGCTTCTTTCCCAGCCTTACAGTGCGTCACATGAATAGACTTTACTCTCTCATGCAGTTACTGTTGAGCTACTCTGTGTGGTATGTACTGAAATGTGCATAGAAATGACAGCATGCTGGCTGGCTCAGAGCTCAAGTCCTCAGAAGCATCATGTTTCTGCTCCACTTTCTCCAAACATCTGCAACATCCATGAGAAAATCATGCCCGGGTCATCACAAGGCCCAGATGAGAGACAGATGGAAGAAGCCATTGGCAGCTCCAAGCCAAAATCGCCTGCAGTACATGATTAAGAAAAGATCAATAATTGTTTTCCATTGCTAATATACTGGCTGTGTTGATTGTCTAGCATTACTGCAGCCGATATGTGCTTTTCAAACCCTACCAGAGCTAACAATTGCTCTTTGAATCTGTTTGATCTCCCAGTTCATGAGTTATGTTGGAACACCAGCTCCACTACAGGCTTTGCTGATTTATGTGAGTTGATAACTACTAATTACTAAGGACAAGATTTCACCGGGAACCTTGGTAGGATTTAAAGACAGATCATTCAATGGCTCTTATGTCTGATAACCTACTGTTGGGTAGTTGACGGTTTGACCAATTTATAAATTAATATGGAAAGGAAGGAATTGTACTTGGTTGCTGCGTAGTTGTGGTTGAGAAATCTGGATATTTTTCCATTATGGCTCCTGCAGCTCCAGGATGTGGAGCTAAAATATGCTTCACATCCCCCCAACAAGACTTCATGGGAAATAGAGACATCAGGCTTATATTGTTTTTATAACTCCATATGAAACCCAAATCATCCTAACAACTCTTTGATAAACATTCTCAGCAGTTGGGTGTAAATCTAGACATCTGAGCCAGAGAAAATCCTGGAAGTGGGCCCAGGGATAGGAGTCCTTCCTCTGTGATGGAGACTCCACTATAGTTTTTAGAAAGCTTTCTTTTCCCATCTGCCATGAAGTCTCATTGGTCAAAGCAGGAAGTGTAGTGAAGTTTTTCAGAGCTATAAGTATGGACAGGCATTTTGGGATATTTTCTTTTTGTATCTAGTAACTTGATGAAAGAGATGGTCAGCAGGCAATATTCTGGCTGAACTGACCTATAAAAAGGACCATCTTCAGGGCTTCAGGGATTTTGGCAAGACCGTGTCTCAGTGGGAGCTAAATGGCTTCTATGAAACACTGCAAGGGCATACAGCATTGTTGCCTCACATGGTTGTTTATACGATATTGTTAGAAGATATAAATAACTCCCCACTTTTTGCAATGATCCTGTAACTTCCCAGATATTAGTTGCCATTTTCAGTCTTCTTCAGCATTTAAAAGTGGGAAAAGAAGAAATTAAGGCTTTACAGGCATGAAAAATGAAAATCGATAATGTCTTTTGAATACTCACTCAGGCCCTAATACTTCTTTTTGTTTTCATATCCTATTTTTCCACCAAAATCCCAAGGAAGAATGAAGAGGAGAAGGAAGTCATGGAAAAGAATGCAGTCAAGAATTTAATGTATATGATACAAAATTTTAAATGTATCTGTCATGAATTGAACTCCTCAAAGTTAACTGAGAATAAGAAATCTGTATGAGAGAGGGATGGCTTCCACGAGTTTCCATAATAACCAGTAAACAAATAATTCAATTACCATTCAACTGACTAAATTAATTAATCACTAAAGAATTAAGTAACTTCTTTGTGCAAGATTTTCACAGCTATAAGTACATTAATGATGAGGACATATAGTTCTAAAACTTTAGCTTCTACTATCAAAAATTAACAGGATGGTCTAGCCAGGAATTTAATCTCCTGGTAGAGTGCTTGCCTAACATGCACAGAAAACTCCTTAACAAAGAATGTTTTTTAATCAATGAACCAATAAGTGTCATGAGGCTTGATCTGGGCCTGGGTGCTGTCCCTGAGCTCTTCAGCTCAACATTAGCACTCTGCCACTTGAGCCACAGCGCCACTTCCAGTTTTCTGGGGGTTAATTGGAAATAAGTCTCATGGACTTTTCACACCTAGGCTGGCTTTGAATCATTATCCCCAGATTTCAGATTCCTGAGTAGCTAGGATTACAGGCATGAGCCACCTGTGCCCCGTCCAACAGGTGTTTACTAAGAGGTAAAAATATTGCTTAGTTCTTAATTTGGTTTATAGAATATAGAAATATAGTTTCCCATTAATATAAGAAAACCATGTGGGATTGGGATCCATATCAAGGAAAATAATCACAACCATGAAGCAAAATTACCTTTCACCCCAGATCTTCTTCATAGTAGAATGGCACAGTAATTACAAAAAGAAAGGGGACTTTATAAGTCTAATTGAGGCCTAGAATTGGGTGACTGTGGGGCCAACCCTGGGATGGCATAGTTCTTCCAAGAGTTTCTAGGTAGCATCAGAAATAAAGCAAAGAATGGGCTAATATTACTCACAAGTATAAATACCCAAAAGTGTTGGAAATTCTGAATTCCTGGCACTCCTGGTCTTGGCCAAATGGAAAATGGATATACCTTGTCTTCTCTTCCCTATTAACTCAAAGATATCTCTACAAGGAGGGAGCCAAAGTTAGGTGAGGGGTGCGGTGTAGAACAGAAAGTGTATTCTCCTGATGTCCCAAGTAGTGAAATTGCAATTTTTTGGTTGAAGTTAGCTATCTTGTGTCTAACTGGGAGCCCAGATATCAACTGGCTGGTATACAACATAAACATATGTCAGAAGAGACATAGTGCAAAAATGGCTCAGAGGCAATGAGAAAGAGACATCAACACCCTCCACTGATGAACTCAAGAATGTGTCCACACAAAGAAGCAGTACAGACAGGTCTGGGCAAATATGAACTCTTCCTATGGATGAGGAGGGGAGAAGAATTTTCTAGGCTTGGGAAATGTCATTCACAAAAGCTGAAAGGCATCAAAATGGAGAAGTCCTTCGGGAAATAAAGATTAAATGAATTAAATAGGCTAAGGATCTGTATAGAAGTCTAGACAGATACCCACAAATTGACAGTCTGTCTGTAGGCAATAAAAACTCACTGCAAAGATAAACCTCTGGTTTCCATATCCTGGACTTCATTTTACTTAGCATCATACTGTGTGGTCATATGCACATAGTTATTGAGCTATTGTGATTCTCAGCTAGGAAAATCCTAATTATTACAATGGAAGGAAACCAAGGAGCCTATGTTTCTTTGGATCTGGCCTACTTCACTTAATATAATTTTTCCCAAGTCATTGCATTTTCTTATGAATGGGGTCATGTCATTCTTTCTGATGGCAGCACAGAATTCCATTGTGTATAAATACCACATTTTCTTTATCCATTCATCTACTGAGAAGCATCTGGGTTGGTTCCATATCTTAGCTAGAGTAAATAATGCTGCAATGAAGATAGTTGTAGTGGTAGCTTTAGTATGGCCTTGTTTATGGACATTAAAGGTTTGTCTTTGTGGTTATTGTTTTTAATTAGTATTTGACATTATTTCTATTCTCTTTTGTTTGTCCCCCTTATGGTTGATCCCCTGTTGTTACTGTATCTGACTTTGGTACCTAGTATGATATATATGTGTGTGTGTGTGTGTGTGTGTGTGTGTGTGTGTGTGTGTGTGTGTGTGTGTGTGTATTTGTTTAACTGAATCAGGAAAGGGAAGGGGAAAAACAAGATGATGAGAACAAGGACAAAGGGTGAACCAACATAACAGTGATATTCACAAGACAATATGTTGGATGAACTTTACAACTTGGGAGAGGGTAGGGGAAGGGAAGTAAAAGAAAAACATGGGAACGGGTAACAAGGTTCGAGAAGTAATGTACTCACTGCCTTATGAATGTACCTGTAACCACTCTATACATCACCCTAACAATAAAATTAACATTAAAAAAGTCATTGCAGCCTGATCCCTGTGGCACCTATAATCCTAGCTACTCAGGAGGCTGCAATGTGAGGATCACAGCTGGAAGCCAGCCCGGCTGGAAAGTCTGTGAGATTCTTATAACCCATAAACTACCCAAAGAAAGCTGGAAGTGGAGCTGTGGCCCAAATGGTAAATTGCTACCTCAGGAGAGTGCCATGGCACTGAGTTCAAATCCAAGGACAGGCACACACACACACACACACACACACACACACACACACACACACACTCTACAACTAAAAAGTTGCTGTAATCATCTATATTTCAAGCAGAGAGAATTACATAAGAGACAAGAGGTCCAGAAAATAGGTAGCCTAAGGAGGTGAGAGATGAAATTCTGAGTGGAGCTGATATGAAATGGAGAGGGAAGGGAATTGAGAAACACTATAGATATATCTGAGAATCCAGAATTTATGGACTGGCCAAAAGAGATAGATAAAAATGCAAGCAGGTATAGTATTTCTAATGTGGATGAGAGCATTTTCCTAACATGGGTGAGGCTCTGGGCTCAATTCCTACCACTACAAATAGTAATCATCATAATAATAATTTTAAATAAGCATTTTCTACACAAGAAAGAGGATGGATCAATAAATCATGTATATAAGCTTAGCTACTTTTTTTGCTTCTTCTCTTTCACACTTTTTTTTCTCTCCTGTATTTCAGAATTTTCTTACCTATTGTAGATTATCAATAGTGTTGTTAAAATTTACAGATTAACCAGACACTAGTGGCTCATGCTTATAATCCTAGTTACTCAGAAGACTGAGATCTGATGATTAAAGTTCAAACCCAGCCCAGGTAGGAAAGTCCATGAGACTTTATCTCAAATTAACCACCAGACAACCAGAAGTGATGCTGTGGCTCAAAGTTGTAGAGCACTTGCCTTGATCAAGAAAGCTCAAGGACAGTGCCCAGGCTCTGAGTTCAAACCCCACAACTGACAAAAAAAAAAAGACAGATGATGTAATAGAAAACTTTTAGATGTCTTCAGCCTTCATGTAACACCAGGACATGAGCTTCCTCGCTTCTCAATTGTATTCACCAGTCTTTCTCCATTCAGTAGAGCATAGACTGTGACAGGAAACTAACTAGGAAGAAACACCCATGTCATATAGCAAGGCTGTATTTCATTTGGAGTTGGAAATAGATAAGTTGAGTTTTTGTGCTAATAGCACAAAAATACAGTTTGGAATGAACAAACAGTCAATATTTAGAATTATTAACTCTACTTTGTACCTCAGCCAGCTTGGGGAAAGACATCATCCCCTAACTCAAGGAGGGAAGTCAGCTAGATGTGGGGATGTTTTATTTTCCCATATCTGTTTCTCATAAGCTAACTTGTCACTAGTCCTCAAGTCACTGAGTGAGAGAATAGTCCACTTGAATTCTCTTTTTCTGTACCATGTGGACTATCATTATTGAGTTCAAGAAATCTGTTTATAATTTAATCAGAGTATAGATTGCATGGAGATGAGACTCAATTTTTGTTTAGCAACCATTGTCACAAATTGATTCTTACAGCACTGGCTAGTGCACAATTGCATCCAGTGATAACCCAGGCAGGAACTCTCACACACAACAAACATCACTGGGGCTTTGCAAAAGGCCTATCTGGCCTGCCTAGGTTTCTGCCAATATATAGCCTCTGGTCCAAGTGACTTCAGTTTCTCCTGATCTTTTTCATCTTCTGGAAAGGAGTTTGCTATTTAGATCCCATTTCAATGGAATCTGTGATGGGAAGGTTTCCACTTGCTCAGTCTTTCACGTCTTCCATTTCAATTGTCACTGCTTATTATGCATGGGTGGAATGAAGATATACACATGTGTATGGCATCCATACACATGCAAGCATATACATTCACACACAGAGATTGCACACATGCACCTACACACACACAGAGTCAAGCCTCCAAATGGTGCCCATGAAGCATGTACATTGATGTTTCTATGATTATTCTCTCCTGAACTCCCAGATTAATCTTTTTGGCATGCCTTATCTACTTTCTGTTCCTTTTCCTCATCCTCTTCTTCCTTTTCCTTCTCCTCTTCCTCTTTCCTTCACCTTCTCCTCTTCCTCCTTTTCCTCCTCCTCCCTTTTCTTCTCTTCTTTCACCTCTTCTTCCTCCTCCTCCTTTTTCTTCTCCTCTTTTACCTTCTCTTCCTTCTTCTCCCTTTTTTCCTCTTCTTTCACCTCCTTCTCTTCTTCCTCCTCTATTTTCTCTTTCTTCTCTAAGATACTAAGAGAAGTCTCCTTGCCACTTGAACTTTATTCAGAGCTTCCATAAGCTAGAGACACTGAGTCTGTCACCAAGACCCACATTGCCAAAATTGTGAGCTAGGACTTTAGACATCTTTATATTCTGCACATATGTTAAATGTTACATGAAAGCAACTAAAGTGACAAATAAAATGCATAATAGAAATTGGGAGTAAATATGTAAATTATATACATTAGTAATATCTAAACTTTCAGAGAGAGAGGAAGTGGGGCTTGGCTCAAGGATAGTGTGGTAGCCTTGAGCTGAAGAGCTCAGGGACAGTGCCCAGGCCAAGATCAAGGCCCATAATCCTCAAAAAAAAAGGAAAGAAAGAAAGGTAAACTACAGGAACTGGACATGGAGACATGATGCCTATAATCCTGACTACAAGGTATAGCCAATGAGATAGTGGTTTGAACTCAGCCTGTATAAACTTAATATGAGATCCACTTTGACCCATAGCCACTCAGGTGGCTGAGGGTTTTGTTGGCTGTTGTCAAGAGGTCTTAGTTCTCCACCACATGAGCGTCTCCAGAGGACAGCTTTTGTGTCAATATGATATCAGTGGTGGCTCTCTTTCTCCAGAGAACGATTTAGGAGAGGGAAGGCATAAGTCAAGTAGCTTTTTGTTTGCTTCCTTGCTTTTTGTTTGTGCTAGTCCTCATGTTTAAACTCAGGGTCTGAATGTTGTCCTTGATATTCTTTATTTTTAAATTTTATTGTCAATGTGATATCCAGAGGAGTTACAATTCCATACATGAAGTAATGGGTACATTTCTTGTTGAACCTTGTTACCCCCTCCCTCATTTATCTCCCAGTTCCCCCCACATTGTAAAGTTTATTTCCCAACATATTGTCTTGTGAGTATCACTGTTGCATTGGTTGGCACTTTATCCTTTCTCTCACCATTTTGTTGTTTCCCTTCCCTTCCGTAATTTAGATAAACTTATACAAAATACACAGGGCACCAAAACCAAATATGGTGACAACAGGAGATAAACCACAGGAACAAAAGAAGAAAGAAAGAAAAAGAAATAACTTCACATCGTATATTAAAAGCAACAGCCACAAAGGAAAACCTCTTGTTTCCACCAGACCCATTGTTCCATTTTTGGCTTCTTTGGTAGTTAGAGAGAGTCTCACAAACTTTCTTGCCTGATCTGACTTCAAACTATGATCTTCAAATCTCAACCCCCAGAGTAGCAGTATTACAGGTATGAGCCACCAGCCCATAGTTTTATTACCTGGCCTTACAACAACATACTTTCATTTCTGTACTCAGATGTAGGAAACACAGCCACCATATTCAGTATAAGAAAATACCCAGGATGTGACCATACTGGAATTTGGCAGCTACACCTCATCCTCAAAATTTGGAATCAAGGTTCCTGTAGAAATGGGAAGGAGTAGTCTGGTATTGGTATCTCATGCTTGCAATTCCAGTTACTCAGGAGGCTAAGATCTGAGGGTTCTGACTCTAGGCCAGCCAAGGCAGAAATGTCTGCTAATCTCTAAATAACCAGAAAAGTGCTGGAAGTGGAAATTTAGCTCCAATGATAGAGTTCCAGCTTCGAGAATAAAAGTGGATAACACCAAGCCCTGAGTTCAAGTCCTAGTACTGGCACAGAAACAAAGGAAGGAAGGAGGAAAAGATGAAAGGAAGGAAAAAAGGAAGAAGGAAATGAAGGAAGAATGTGTCAAAGAACATAGAGGACTTGGGAGCCAATCTTGTGGATCAGGCCCCAACGTAGCTAGCCAAACAGCACTCCTTTCATTGAGACTCGGTCACATGACCACACCTAGCCCTGGAGAAGGCTGTGCAATTAAGCCTAGTTGGAAGAAAAGGAAATAGATTTGGTGGTAAGCTAAGAGTCTGGCTGCAATTGCATAAATCCAGTAGCAGTAGCATAAAAATATTGAAGTGAAAAATTAGATACCTTGGCGCAGCATTAAAGTGACAGCATTGCAGAAGCAATGTTCAATCACAGATCTGCCTAGAGGCTACCAGACAGGCATGGCTACTTATTCTAATCTTGCAAGTAGGTTACAATAGTTTAGATAAGTATCTCTCAAAGGCCCAATGTGAAAGGCTTGATTGCCTGCTTCTGGAAAGTGATAGAGCCTTTGGGTGAAAAGCAGGGTAGTGGGAACATAGATCACTGGTACCAGGCCTTTTCTTTCTTTCTTTCTCTCCGCCCCCTTATTGCTTCCTAGCAACTAAGAGGTGAACAGCTTCCTCTTCCCTGTACTCCTGCAATGGTGAACTGTGCTACCACAGGTCCAAAGGAACAAGGCCAAGTGATCACAGACTGGAACTCCTAAAACTGTGACCCAAAATAAAACTTCTCTCTTTATAGGTTGACTATCTCAGATCCTTTTGTCATGATGACACAAGCTAGAATGCAAGCATGTCAACTTCCAATCATGATTTAAATTGGAAACTATGATATAAATATCTTGTGCGCAACTATGAAAACAGAAGAATGAAACCTGCTGAAATGGTTTGGGGAAGGGTGAAACGGAGAAGGAAGCCTAATTTTGGGGGGAAGGGGTTAGATTAATTGAACTATATTATAAGCATGTGGGACTGTAGCAATGAAATCCCTCTGTGTATAACTAATGTAAACAAAAATAATAGGAAATGTATAGGAATAAAGAAAGAAAAAGTAAATTGAAAAATACCAACATGTGTAATAGAATGATAAGGAAAGCATTCTGGGTGTGGACAGGATATGGGGAAGGAATCTGCCAGAGAAAAAAAGGTACTTTCTGCTTCAGTCAATCAGGGAAGCCTTCGTGGAAAGGAAGATGCTTGATCCGCATCTTGGTGCTTACCTACAATCGGTTGAAATCAGTGGGAGAGAAGATAAAAGATGATGCCAGAGGGAAGGAGCAGAATGAAGAAAGACCTGGACATCAAAGACCATAGCTGCAAAGGTCCACAGGTATGCTGGCTCATGAGGTTCCTAAGTGGCCAACAGGCAAATACAATGGGCTGTGAACCATACTAACACACCCACAATTTCCTAACTTTCCAAGTTTCTGAAAGGGATTTCCATGCTCCATCCTTTAATTCCATATAACAGTGGGAAAGATGAACGCAGTGGAATTCCTGACTGATAAAAGAAATAACAGTGAGGACTCAGTTAGGAGGAGCAAGGCACCTACAGCTCTGCAAGATCCAGGTTTAGTTAAATCAGAATTCACTCGTGAGCTGCATCATAGACATAGCCTGAGTTGGTTTCATGGACAGTGGGTGATGACTCACCACACCGGCTCTGCTCAGGCAGAGATCTGTGGTTGCAAGTGCTTCCAAACTGGGATGGGCTCAGGTGTCTCCTATGAGCACTCCTAAAAAGGAAGTTTGGGAGACTGGGATGGTTTTATGGAGGAAACATGGATTTGATTTCAGAAGTTGAATCCACTCTTTCCCTCCCTCTAGTGACAAGAAGCACTAATAACTTCTGGGGATGGCTCCACTCCTAATCTGCATAACCACAAGGTGGCAGTTTTCCATCTAGGTCAAGCACTCCCCCACCCCCCTAGGCTAAGCTGCTGCTCTTGAGATGATGGAAATCATAAAATCAACAAATTTACTAGCAGCCATGTCCTAAGCTGGGCAATTTGCCGTAGTCTCTTCATTGAATTCTCAGTACCCTACAAGGTAAACCATGGCTGTTATATTCACTTCACAGATAAGATAACAAAGGTTTTATACAAAGATATTTTGCCCCAGAACTCAAAATTTGTAAGCCACTTGTAATGTTCAATACCACATTCTCCTTCAATCCAACACTTTCTGATATTCCTTTTATCTGTTCAAGTCTAAATCACTTGCAATCTTTGTGAATAAAAGTTGTAACTAATAAATGCCTTTACTGCCTATTGACGGTGTCATGAAGTAGTGAAGTAGCTTGAAGACTCTGGAGTGAGCCTAGGTTTTATCATCTGTAAAACAAGAACAATAACACGTACCCCATATGACTGCTGTAAGAATGAAATTAAATTATGCTTATATGTACTTAGTCTTGGCCTGGCATCTGGGGCCATTAAATATATGTTATCAGGGCTGGGAGTTTGGCCTAGTGGTAGAGCATGCACAAAGACCCAGCTTCAATTCCTCAGTACAACATACATAAGAAAAGCTGGAAGTGGTGCTGTGGCTCAAGTGGTAGAGCTCTAACCTTGAGGAAAGTCCAAGGACAGTGCTCAGGCTCTGAGTTCAAGACCTCGCACTGGCCAAAAAAAAAAAAATACATCTTATCTATTATCATCCCTGGAGTCATCACTATTGCCATCTTTATTAGTTTCATGGCTTTGGGACTTATTAGATTCCAGGTATCATACAAAACCCCTCCTACTAATCAATTTATTTAACTCACAACAGCCCTATAACAAAAACTTGAGCTTCTGCTGCTCTGTAGATTACTAAGGTTCCCTTCCAGTAACTGGCTCGAGTCAGATTTGAACCAGTCTATGTAATATCTGCATTAAACATGAAGAATCATTGGAGATTTGAGAGGGAGTAAACTCATTCAAGACAAAGAGAACAACTTGAGGGAAAATAAAATGAATAAACAAGTAACAGTTCTAGACCTAGAGTTTGAAGTTTTCGCCAAGTCTAATGTGGCTAGAAAAAGTGGCATGGGTCCAAAAAATAATAACTAGTTCTTTGAAAGAGTAAAAATAGTTACTATTCTGTAAAGGAAAGAGAGAGGGGGAGCCCATGTGAGTTGGAGAACATTAAACAAAGCAAAACAGGTTTGTTCATGTGGAGATTTCTCAGCCTTTAGAATGTGCTGGTCATAGTTGCAGATTTAGATCAAGCCATGTGCCATGGTTTGTGACTGCAATACTAGCTACTGGGGAGGCTCTGGTCATGAGAATGGAGGTTTGAGGCCAACTCAGGCAGAAAACGGATAAGAGACCCCTTTTTCATGAAGAGCTAGACATGGTACTGACCACCTGTTATCCTAATTAGCAGAAAATCTCACATAGACGGGCTGTGTTCACGAGTGCCCCGGCAGAAAGCAAAACCCTATCAAAGACAATAAACAAAAATCAGGACAGGAGGTGTGCCTCTGTGGTAAGAGTATCCAAACAGAAAGCACAAGGTTCTGCACCCAAATCTAATACCACACACGCAAAAAAAAAAAAAATCAGATACAGGCAGAATCCACAATGTCTTCAGGCTTCTTATCCCAAAAACCATCTGTAGAAGAGTATCTCAAAATATCCCCATTCCTTGGAATACATGTGGAAAAAATAGAGCCCTAGGTCACAAAGAACACAGAGATGCATACATGTTATGAAAAGAATCGACAATAGCCGGGTGCGGTGGCTCGCACCTGTAATCCTAGCTACTCAGGGGGCTGAGATCTGAGGAACACAGTTCAAAGCCAGCCTGCGAACAAAAGAAC
This sequence comes from Megascapheus bottae, assembly GCF_031878675.1. Taxonomy (NCBI): domain Eukaryota; kingdom Metazoa; phylum Chordata; class Mammalia; order Rodentia; family Geomyidae; genus Megascapheus; species Megascapheus bottae. The sequence goes on from NC_143526.1 coordinate 12,984,097, forward strand.
CTGAGACTCTTTGTGTGTGTGTGTGTGTGTGTGTGTGTGTGTGTGTGTGTGTGTGTGTGTTATTGTTAGGACAATGTATAGAGAAGTTATAGGTAGTAGGTGCATTACTTCTCACACACTGATACCCCTTCTCATGTTTTGTTCCCATTTCCCTCTCCCCATCCCCTCCCAATCATCTTGTTTTCCTCCCTTCCCTTTCCTATTTCAAATAAACAAATAAATGTATATACAATATACCATGTAACAAAGTCAGATAGAGGAACAATATGAGATTAACCATAAGGGCAAAAAAGAGAAGCAAAATAATGTAGTACATTAAGAACAACAATCACACTCTTATCTCCAATTAACCTCTAGAAAATAGGAAGTGGGGCTTGGCTCAAGGGTAGGGTGATAGCCTTGCCCTAGGGTGGTAGCCTTGAGCTGAAGAGCTCAGGGACTACGAGTAGGCCAAGTTCAAGCCCCATGATCCACATCCACAGAAGAAGAAGAAGAAGAAGAAGAAGAAGAAGAAGAAGAAGAAGAAGAAGAAGAAGAAGAAGAAGAAGAAGGAGGAGGAGGAGGAGGAGGAGGAGGAGGAGGAGGAGGAGGAGGAGGAGGAGGAGGAGGAGGAGGAGGAGGAGGAGGAGGAGGAGGAGGAAGAGAAAGAAGAAGAATCAGAAGAAGAAGAATCAGAAGAAGAAGAAGGAGGAGGAGGAGGAGGAGGAGGAGGAGGAGGAGGAGGAGGAGGAGGAGGAGGAGAAAGAAGAAGAATCAGAAGAAGGAGAAGAAGAAGAAGAAGAAGAAGAAGAAGAAGAAGAAGAAGAAGAAGAAGAAGAAGAAGAAGAAGAAGTGGAGGAGGAGGAGGAGGAGGAGAAGGACAAGGAGGAGGAGGAGGAGGAGGAAGAGGAAGAAGAGGAGGAAATGGAAGAAGAAGAGAAAGAAGAAGAAGGAGAAGGAGAAGAAGAAGAAGGAGAAGAAGAAGAAGAAGAGGAGGAGGAGGAGGAGGAAGAGAAAGAAGAGGAGGAAGAGAAAGAAGAGGAGGAAAAGGAAGAAGAAGAGAAAGAAGAAGAAGAAGAAGAAGAAGAAGAAGAAGAAGAAGAAGAAGAAGAAGAAGAAGAAGGAGAAGAGGAGGAGGAGGAGGAAGAGGAAGAAGAGGAGGAAGAGGAAGAAGAGGAAGAAGAAGAGAAAGAAGAAGGAGAAGAAGAAAAAGAGAAGAAGGAGGAGGAGAAGGAGAAGGAGAAGGAGAAGGAGAAGGAGAAGAAGGAGAAGGAGAAGAAGAAGAAGAAGAAGAAGAAGAAGAAGAAGAAGAAGAAGAAGAAGAAGAAGAAGAAGAAGAAGGAGAAGAAGAAGAAGACGAGGAGGAGGAGGAGGAGGAGGAGGAGGAGAAGAAGAAGAAGAAGAAGAAGAAGAAGAAGAAGAAGAAGAAGAAGAAGAAGAAGAGGAGGAGGAGGAGGAGGAGGAGGAGGAGGGGGGAGGGGGAGGAGGGGGGAGGGGAAGGGGAAGGGGAGGAAGGGGAGGGGGAGGAGGAGGTAAGGAGGAGGAGGAGATGAGGAGGAGGAGGAGGAGGGTAGGGGGAAGAGGAAGAAGCAGCAGCAAAGCAAGTCAACTAGGACTTGAATGCAAAATAAATCATTTAAACATTTATTTGAAGACAAGGAAGAACCATCAAAGCTTTGGGGACGGGAATGCCATTGTCAGGCTCAGTATTTGCTCAGACTGTTCTGAGATTTGCTGTTCTGGTTGCAAAATGAAAGAAGGACAGATACCTGAGAGAATAGATGGAGTCTTCAGACTGTTAAGACAGCAAAATGAGAGATGATACGGTAGGAGATCGGCAATGAGGTGAAATTCCTTCACGAAGTATTCAGAAGACAGGGACAAGCAGTTTGGGGGATGAGTCAGATGCTGGAGAATGAGGAGGGACAACAGAACAGCAAACCACTCAGAAGAGGATAGCTTGCTTTGACTGCCAGAAGCAATGTTAAAAAGGGAAAAGATCTAGGGCTTTGGGAGGGAGCAGGGTGGAGACAAGCAAAGGGTTGTTTGGAAGAGAAAAATAATTGAATCAGGACTGACTGAGCTGGGATTCTCCTGGGGTATCTGGGCTTAGTAATTGTCAGTCATTATCAAAATCTCGTAAATAACCCTTTAGAAGCTGGGCATAGGGTATGGATAGACATGTGACTACGGCCACTTCCTGAGTGGTGATAGATAAAGAGGCAGAAGATAAAACGACTCAGCAGGAAGATGGAGAAAGAAGACGCTTGTAGCAGAATCTTCCAGGCTGTTCTGTGGCTTTAAACCTCTACTTCCAGTTCTAAAAACCCATTTCTTAACCATATCCCAGTGATTAGTGTTCTACTCTTTGCTCCCTTCTCTACCCTAGGCTGGGTCAAAGGAAGCCTGTAAGCTCAGTCCTCCCAGTGCTCTTGGCTGGCTCCTTCTTCAGACAGAACCACCATCCAAACTCTACTAATTCAACTGGCACAAGAGGAGACTTTCTTCCTTAGGTTTACCACTCAAAGGTAGACCTGTAAGAAGCAGATATAGAGACCACGTCTTCATTTGGGACCCAGTAGAGTAGACCCAGTGACAAAGACTCATGTGCGGAGTCCATTTGGAAATGTGCATAGGAAGGATTGCCAGGGAAGGGAAGAGAAAGAACTAGTCAAGAGTTGAGCAAGTGAGCACATTCTTTGTGAGGTTCGTGGGGCTTTATTTCCGCTAGGAAGCTGTGAGGGAAACACACAGAATAGGACTCAGGGTGCCCATCATGGGGGACCCCTCTATAACTTACCCCACAGTTTCCACTCACTAATGGCCAACTTCTACTTCCTGATGCTTTCACGCCCCAGAATTCTCCACTCGCAAATGTCCAGGACAACTGGCTCCTATGTTTGTGAAAAGCACAAGAAAAATCAGAGTTCCCAGCAAGAAGACACTAAAACATGATTTTATCAGAGATAAAGGTAGAGCAACTGAAGAAGCAACTCTCTGTTTAACTAGAGTTAGAGTCTTTGGAAACAGAAAGAAGATTTCTCTACAGTACCATCCCAGAGGAGAAACCTGAGTCAAATGTGCTTATTTCATGCAGTTAACAGGATATTTTAATGACCCTGGAAGTTTAGCCATCACGGTCAACATCAAACTTCTTTCAACTCTCCTTCATTTTCTGCCTACAGGTCAAAGAACCCTCAGCCTCAAATGAAAGCTCTATTGACAAAAAAAATGTTTCAAATGCAAAATATACATCATCAAAATGAAAACCAATCTAACCAAACCTTAGAGAAAATATGTGCGTGTGTTAGAATTAACCTATAAATTATTTTTAACTCTGATTAAATTCCTTTTTTTGCTTCTGAACTCTCAATTATTATAATGGACAAGATGGCTGGACTTATAAAAAAGGGAGGGGTTTAGTAATTGCATTCAAATGTATTCTTTCAATACATGGTCAGGACCTGGAATTTGAATACCAGGCTGGAGTAGTAAAAGACATGAAGACAACTGGCACAATGAAATGGTTAGCCAACTATTCTACATGAAGCCTAATCTATAACAGTTTCTATGCTGCCTAGTCAAATACACAATCTGAGTAAACTTAATTTCCATGAAAATGATGTTTACCAAATTGAGTATTGCACTTTTCTGAATTCTGGCAAATAACTATACAGCTACAGAATCATATAGCCCATTTATCTCATGTATATTGGGGATCACATTTGCTGCAGTAAAATACATAGGTATGCAAAATTTTGCAGCTGCCAACCTTAGAGAGAGAAGAAAACCATCCCTGTTGACTTCTTTCCAAGTCACAAATTCAAATGAAAATAAGTCAGTGTTACCCTTTTCCAATCTCAACAAGGTGCTGAGGATTTTGGCTGGCCTTCTGGTATTTACTACTCACAGAAAATTTGTCTCCGGAGTAATATTTTTACAATGAGAGTCTCCATAAAAAAAAAAAAAAACAAATTCTAGACAAGGCAAAAAAATTACTGTTAGAACTACCCCAAAGAAAAATTGAGCTGCCTCACCTATAAAATGATCAAAATACCTTTTATGAAGATTAAATGCATTAGCAGCACTGAGCCTAGAGCCTGGCACAAGATAAAAGTTGAATAAATTTGTTCTCTTCCCCCAGGTCATCTGAAGAACTGCACTACCAAGTTTGGGGGATAGGAAGGAATCATCTCTCTGAGTCTTACAACTTTTGTAACAGTCAGGGTCCCTGAGATGGAACTAAGAATTTATTACAAAGACTATAGATCTTGAGAAAATATTGGAAAAAAAATTAGTGGAAAGTTCTAGAAAGGCCATTGATTCTGTATCTGCTTGTGAGCAGAGTGAGCTATCTAGAATTACTAAATGCACAGAAGGATGCCACAGGGACAGACTAGAGCCCAAGTTCATTCTCACTATCTACAACCTTAATGGCACCTTAATGACTCGGAAGACCCTGGGGCTATGCCACAGAGCAGCATTCCCACAGCCTGCAACTTGGAGACACTTTAGGAGGAACTTGATAAGAGCTACAGAAGCCAGGATCCATCTCTGTCTTGCCTCACCAATTTCTTTTTTTTTTTTTTTTTTTTGCCAGTCCTGGGCTTGAGCTCAGGGCCTGAGCACTGTCCTTGGACTTTCTCAAGGCTAGAGCTCTACCACTTGAGCCTCAGCACCACTTCCAGCTTTTTTCTATGTATGTGGCACCAAGGAATCGAACCCGGGTCTTCGTGAATGCTAGGTAAGCACTTTAACCACTAGGCCAAACTCCTGGCCCCATTGCCTCACCAATTTCATCCACAAATGGGTGACTATAGGTCACAAGTACAAGGGCATTCAACCAAACTCTAGAACTGTGTAGGCAAAGTTCTGAAAAATGTAGATGTTACAAAGAAATTCGAGTGTTTAGTGTTATCAGTGGTGAAACTTGGACACATGGAAATACTCTGGCCCAAAGCTATGCATGGACTTCTATATAATCCCAAAAGTCTAGCAGGGAGAGGGCAGGGCTTAGGGGAAGCACTGCCTTGTCCAAGGAGGTGACACCAGGCTTTCAGATCCAGTTGGACTGGAGGAAGAGAAGATTGGTTCTTGCTCCAAAGTACACATGACTAGGTCATTAATTCTTATTATCACTGAACATAACGTAATCGCATGACTTCCTATCTTGCTGGATAATTTTACAGTAACTAGATACAAAAGAGCTCATTACAAGTAACTCATAAGAGTTAGAGATCACAATAAAATATCCACATTCTTTAGGTAGATATATACTGATGAACCTAAGGCAGTAAAATGTTAATGGCAGAAACAAGCTACTGGATACAAGAGAATGGTATGGAAACTTCTCAGCTTTGCTATGTGCTTGACAATTCCCATCATAAAATTCTTGATTGCTTACACTGACCCCATGTAAGGTCAAGTCTCAAACCACAAGCAAAAATACGTAATTAACTAAAAGCTGATGTTTTAAAAGATCATCTTTGATTTAAGCACACTTATTTCATCATTAAGTTGCATCTGAATGCTTCTCAAATGCAAACTTTTATTGTTACTGGCATAATGCCATAAATATTGTAACTTTTTTCCAGAACATGTCCCTCGGGTCAGAGCTTCACTATCTCCAAAGAACTTTAAAACAGAGTCTTTTTCATCAAAGATCATGTCAAATATCACAGTGTACCTGCATCATACCAGTTGCTTATATGTGGTTTGATCAGAGAAGCATCTAATGCACAACTGCTCTGACCCTCTTCATCCAGTGGTCAGAAGGTCACATTCCAATAGCTAAGGAGCCCTGATCACGAGATAAAGTGACCAGTGGTGACTGAACATCAGCCCTTCCACAAACATACCTCCCATATCAGCTCTCCTCCGCCACTCCAACACCTCAGCCACTACTTTCTGTGACAAAAAGCAGTTCAACGTAATTCAATAAACACTCCAGGAAAGTATAAAATGTCTGTTTGTGGTTATTAAAACTGTATGATTTGTTTTAATGGCCTAGAAAAATGAATGACAAGACTCGCCCAAATATTTAAAAACTACCAGCATTTAATAAAAAGATATTGGAAGTAAAAAGCACAGAGTGTCTAATGCATAGCAGAACTACTGGTTAATAATAATCTAGTCATACATCTGAAACATTGAGCTCCATCATGCTCTGAGGTAACTGTCTACAAAGCCAGGACCACCTCCTGTGTTGTAAAACACATGAGCCCCAATAGCCACAACTTTTAGAAGCATCCAACAATGAACTGATACTTGCAGCCATCCATTGTCAAGTGCTTAGCTGCCTGCTAAGGATTTGCCAAGGTTGAAAATGCACAAAAGGTTTGAACCTTTGTGGAAGATTCTGTTAACCTATGCTAGAGACAAAAACACTGAAGTGCCAGAACTGATGACTCACACCTATAATCCTAGCTACTCAGGAGGCTGAGATCTAAGGATCATGGTTCAAAGCCAGCCCAGTGAGATTCTTATCTCTAATTAACCACAGAAAACCAGAAGCAGTACTGTGGCTCAGGTATAGAGTGTTTGCCTTGAGTTGCAGAGCTCAGGGACAATGCCCAGACCCCCAGAATTCAAGTCCCACAACTGACAAAAAAAAAAAAAAAGCAGTGAAGTACAAGTGACAAGCGCCCAGATTAGTAGGCAGAAGAAGCAGCATTGAAACTCATGTGGTGGGGGGGTTGCACACGTGTGTATACACATGTGCCAGTACTAGGATTTGAACTTGAGGACTTGCACTCACTTGGCTTTTTTTGCTCAAGGCTGGCACTCTACTACTTGAGCCACACCTCCACTTCCAGCTTCTTGATGATTGTTAAAATCGGAGATAAGAATCTTTGGGGGTTTTCTAGGTCCATATCACAGTCCTCCTATCTCCGGACAAGAATCTGAGTGCAACCTCTTATCACCGAGTGGACTGGGGAAGCGATTCCAGGAAGCAGTTGAAGGGACAGAGGAGAAATGAGACGAGTCAATAAATGAAGTGTGCGTGAAAGCATGACCACGATGGTCTCCATCATACATAATCTCTACAAGACTGTGAGGGATACATCTTAGACTTGCTGCCTTCTGGGGTTGTGTTGGAGGATTTCTTGGCCAGCTTCTTTCCCTTCCTGGGACATTACCTCCCAGCCTATATTCAAGCTGAACATGCTTCTGCAGCCAAAGAACCCCTGAGTTAGAAATAAGTAGGAATTTGGGAGGATAAAGAACTGTATGGGAAGAGCAGCAAAGAATCTATAGTCATGGCCCTTCTCCCAGAGACTGTCCATGTTCAGCATCTCCTTAGTAAAGTCCACCCTACACATTGCTGCAACACAACAAACTAGGAGGCTAAGGCTCCCATAATGCTCTGCATACCCCCGTGACCATGGATGATGAAGGTCAAGAATCCAAGTGTAATCCTGGATTACCAGGTGGGTGGGTAGTTTGTGCCTCTAATCCTTGCTACTCAGGAGGCTGAGATCTGAGGATCTCCGTTTATAGCCAATCCAGGCAGTAAAGTCTGGGTGGTGTGTATATTCAATTAACCAGCAAAATGTCACAGTGGAGCTGTGGCTCAAGTGACAGAACTCTAGCCTTCAGAAAAAAAAAAAGCTAAGGGACAATGTATACCTCCTGAGTTCAAGCCCTAGCAGTGGCACATAAATAAAAAAAATTTTTTTGAAGAATCCAGAAATATCTTAGCTTGTGTTCTAACTCAGTCTCTCAGGAAGCTGCCATGAACCATTTGAAGGCTCCCCTAGGGCTGGAAGGTTTGCTTTAGGATGGCAAACACACATGGTTGTTGGCAGGCAATCTTGGTTCCTCCCCAAATGTTAGAGGGAGATTCAGACTTTCAACATGGGAGCGTCTCTATACCACTGCTAGCAACAGAGCAAACAATGCAGGAGAGAGCAAACAGAAGCTAGTGTGACTTTCATGAGTTAGTCTTGAAAGTCACCAAGTACAGGACAAGAAAAGAAGGTCAGGAGAGAGTGTGGAAACAGGTCAAAGAATTCGTGAACCTATGTTAAAACTTAATAGTGATGGCGTTTTCCTCCATTTCTCTTCAAGCTCAGTCTACATTCAGATGATCCTGCTGGAAACTCTCTTATATGCTCTCCTCTTAACCCAACTTATCTTGGTGATCCTCACACATTCATCATGCCCTCTCATCTCTGAGCTTTTCTTCTGCTTGTTCCTTTGAGGGGGAATGTGCTACTCATACTTTGTCATAGATCTTACCCATCTGTCACACTGGCCTGAAATTCACTGGCTCCAAGAAGCCCTCATTGAAATTCCACAAAGCCTTTTGTGCCTTCTCTTTGGCAGTTTTTTGCACCTCCTATTATATTAAGGTCCATGTCTGACCTTTATGAGTTAGACAATAAGCTCCTTGAGGGTTAAACCCAAATCTTTATTGCAAATTAGATGAAGGGTCAGCGAACATTTTCTGTAAAGACCCTGATGACAAATTGACAAATATCTAAGGCTTTATAGGCCATTTGGTCTCAGACACAACCATTCATCCATCCCATATACCATAAATGCCACCATAAACAATCGATAGACACATGGGGTGGGTCTGGAGTGCAATAAAATCTTAGTTACTAATATTTGTATCAGGCTACATTTGGACTGAGGACCCTGGGTTTTCCAATAACTACAGCTTAAATATCTCCTAAATATCATCAAGTTATTGGGTTCAAATACACTAATTGCCATACCTTTTACATAAATTCAGAAAAATGTTTGTACTATGCAATTACAGTTATTTTCTACTATCTCTATAATCTAAGTAAACTTTCCTCAGAACAGGAAAATGAGGGGCTAGGGTATGGCTCAAGTGGTAGAGTGCCTGCCTGGCACTCTACCATTTGAGTTCAAACACCAGTACCACCAAAAATCAGGAGAAGAAATTGTTTCTGTTTTATAAATTATTTTCTTTTTGTGTGTGTAGCTTGCGGCATGTTCCAGTCTTGGGGCTGAAATCAGCCTAGACACTGTCTCTGAGCGTTTTTGCTCAAGGCTAGTGTTCTACCATTTGAGCCACAGTTCTCCTTCTGGCTTTTTGGTGGTTAAATGTAGAGAGGAGTCTCATAAACTCTCCTGCCCAGTTTGGCTTTGAAATGTAATCCTCAGATCTCACCCTCTTGAATAGCTGACATTACAGGCATGAGCTACTGGTGCTTGACTATAAATCTTTCTCTTTCATAGTTTTAGGATGCATTTAAAGGAAATACAGGCTTGCTCAGGTACACACACATGATTACCCATTTTCTTAGCATTTTCCTAAGACAATGTTCCCTAATTTTCTTGTCTCATAAAAGAAGTGGCTTATTTTATTCTCAGTTTTTGAAATATTAATGCTGTCGGTACATGAGCAGAAATTTCTATGCAAAACGAAGGATTCAATGTTTTCTAAATAAATTGTAGTAATTTAATTTTGACTCCTTTATTTGAATATTCTTTTGTAAGGAAAAATAGGCATAAATAGTAATAGTTTAAAAACCAGTGAACTACAAGCATATAAATGAACAGTAATACGACTATTTACCGGATGAGGTTGAGTTCAGTAAGCATATAATCCAAAAATAAATAATGATCGTTGTTTGGGGACAGCAACAGGATGTGGGAGGTTACAAGTTTGAAGCATCATGTTATAGGTTTTCATGAGGAGCTAACATTATCCAACAAAGCCACTCTTAAAAACCTCAGCTTGCCTTTACAGCAATGGATATGAAGCTTGAAAACTTCCCTGATGATAAATGAACTTGCTATTTTCAGGGAAATGTCAGGATGCAAACTATATTCTTGTTTGAACAGAACTAAAAAGAGAGGCCCCAGTGTGTGTTTGACAGTGACAAATGGCTTCTAAAGAAAATAGAGCCTTCTCTGTCTGTTCCTGCCTTTGGAGAACCTGTTTTGCTGGCTGTCAAATCTTTGGACTCCTTTCTGTCTAACTCAAGTGACTATGGGAAATGATTATGAATTGCTTATTGCCTTGAAATTTACATAAACCTCATCATTTCAACTGTTTATTTTATGTGAAGATATAAATACATATGCATATATATGTATATACGGAATGTCACCTGCAATGCAATCTGATGAATAAGTTTAAATCAGTTTCTGACTATCTTCTCCATCTTTTATCTGTTCACAACTTTTTCTGGTCACCTATAGGACTTGGAGGGTAGCATATTCAAGTAACAATACCTCATGGTAATCAAAATAAAATGAGAAGAAGGTACTTGGTTGATAAGCAGAAAGTTCCCTACTTAGGTCAATTTTAAAACAGTGAACGGCAAAGGCTGGTTTAAGTGTGATTGTTTTCTCTGAAAGATTGACAGCACAAGCTACAAAGTATGAATTAGCAGTGCAAATAACTCTATTCTACTTAAGGAATATTATTTGTATGAAATCATGCTTATCTGTGTAATAACATGATTGTCCCATGAACAAGAGAATGGGTGTACTGTGATTGATTTTTACCACATAATACACAGTAGAGAAAAAAAATTGTGGTCCTATGGAACACAATTAGATTTCACAGACACAAAATGGGACAACACAAGTCAGACATAAAAAAAGAATACTAACAGTAAAATTCCAGTTATATGAAGCTAAAGACCAAGAAAGCTAACACCTGGTGACAGAAAACAGAATGGTGATCGACTTTAGGTGGAAATGGGTACACAGACCAGGAAGAAGTGCTGAGAGTAACTACACCAATCTATATATTCTTCAAGCTGTTCTTAATACTATTGTCCTGAATTGTTTCATATTAGCTATACTAAACCTCAATTTTTAAAACCCCTAAAATAAAAAGTCAAGGTAGAGGCTGGGATGTAGCTCAGTGGCAAAGCACTTGCCAAGCAAGTGCAACATCCTGTGTTTGAAAAGACAAATAATAATAATAATAATAATATTTTTAAAAACAGACAAACAAAAAGTCAAGGTATTTTAAGTACCTAAAAAATAAGAAATATAACTGTAGTTCCAGCTACTCAGGAGGCATATGGAGGAGAATCACAGACCAAGATAAAACAGGGGAACAAAATTTATGAGAACCTCACTTAAAAGAAGGTAAAGCCAAAAGGGACTGGCGGCATGATCAAGTGGCAGAGTGCTTGCCTTGCAAGTTACATGGTACTGAATTCCAACCTCACTGCCCCCAATATAGTAAATAAAGCATATATTAATTATTTTTTAATTTTTCAGAAAGGAGCTGTAAGTTTGGCCTAGTGGTAGAGTGCTTGACTAGCATGCATGAAGACCCGGGTTCAAGTCCTCAGTACCACATACATAGAAAAAGCCAGAAGCAGTGCTGTGGCTCGAGTGGTAGAGTTCTGGCATTGAGAAGGCCCAAGGACAGTATTCAGACCCTAAGCTCAAGCCCAGGACTGGCCAAAAAAAATTTTTGCAGCAAAAAAAAAAAAATCCTTCACAAATCCATCAAGAGTTCCAACTCAGGAACATAGGTAGAGAGCAGAAAGAGTAAACAGAAAAGAAAGGAGCGAGGAAGTGAGGAAGAAAAGTGGTAATTCGGAGTGAATGACAAGAAATGAATTGATCATGTGATTAACCTATACTGTGTCCGATATTATCTATGCTTTCTCCACATTTTCCCACAAAACTGAGTAGTAATAAGACATAGAACTTCAGGTAAGAAAATAAAATGAGGCAGAGGAAAGTGACTCAATGATTGCATACTCCCTACAATCATACTACATACAAAACATACTACAGAGGTACAAAAATCAAATAAGGCGGGCGAGTATACATGGAGCACAGAGAAAGACTAAGTGAATGAAACAGACAATATTATAATAAGAATCATTTAATTGAATATTCAGTTTCTTACGAAAGAGTTCTCAAGATAGTTCAGTTCATTAATGTTCAATAAAATAGATGATCCTGAACAAGAATTATTTGCTTTCATTCTCAATTTATTATACAAGAGTTGCCAGACATGAATGAGGATAAAGAAAATGTTCAATAAACTAGGCAAATACAATCCATTAAATCCTGAGTATCTAATTCCAGTGTGGAACCCAGAACCATTCCTTGTGAGACCAAGAAGTCCAGAAGTCTTAGAAGATTTGATACTAGGAAACAAATAGTTTCAGGACTGCTGAAATAAATATCAACAGTGAACACAAAAATAATCACTGAAATCATCAACGTGAACAGAGGAAAAGCTTATGCTGTGGTACAGTCTCAGAGGTTTAAGTTTGTGGTCGTTTGGCTCTGTTGCCTTGTAGCACAATCCTGCTCCGAGGAAGAAGCCCATTCACCGCATAGTGGCCACGAAGCAAGAGACAGGAGTAACTGGAGTCTTGGCATCCTTTTCAAAGCCAATGACCTAACTTCCTTCAGTTGGGCCCAACTTCTTTAAGGTTCCATCCCATCCCAATAGCATCAACAGGGTGGGAACCAAGCTTTCAACTCAGGCCTTTGGGGAAACATTTCCAAGCAAGAGTAACCAAGGTAACCAAGAATTTTGTTACCTTCCAGGCCTCTCTACCCGGTGCAGCATTCTCAGGACCATCACTACCTATGAAGTTAGAAAAAGGCAGTACAGCCTTCCAACAGTCAGTGGTTTCTGTCAACGTTACTGCAGACAGGTGCCCTGGGATAAGATGAATCACTTTCCACACCACTGCTCTGAATGATTGACAAGGATGCACTCTGGTGCTTATTCTCTCAAGTTCCTCTTCCAGAAATCCAGATCACTTCCTCCCAGAGCAACCATGCCTCAGAAATGATGGAAAAACAAGTTGGTCTTAGAAGATGCCAATAGATCAGCTCCGGAGGTCCCAAGACACCTTGCTTTGAGGTCTCCCTTAATATAATTTTGGTTGAACAGTAACCTGAAGCCCTATACATTTTGTGACCAAGACAGGAAAAAGGATATGAAAAGTGTGAGGGGAAATATCTGTTTTATGTATATTTCAGGTAGCACTTTTCTCCAGGGAGCTGGAGGGAATGTTCAGACACTAGTCAGCATTATATACGGCGCTTCTGTTCACGCCTCTTTGCCTGGATTGTTCCCTTTTCTTTCCACTGTGGTTTCGTTCTTTCTCTCTTTGGTACTCACAGTTGCAACATTGTTCTGCTATATCCATTGACATAAATGATTTGAGACTTGTGTTTTAGAAATCTGGAAAACCGAGATTATGTGCTTTAAAAAAAAATAGAACTCCTTTTACGATTACAACATGATGATTCCACCTTTTATACATTACAAGGAGAATAAACGTATCAGCACGCTAAGAAATATCAACAGCATGCCCCATGTTTGTCAAAGTGCCAGGGAAAGCTGCTGGAAGAAAAAAAAAATCTATCGAAGGAGGACAGATGTTCTTCCTGTTGAGAGATCTGTTTCAAGATAATTCTCCCCAGAGTATAAGAGTCACAGGGATCAAAATGCTAGCTATGATAGGCAATTTAGCAGAGTGAAATGGGACGATGTAAACTGGATTTGACTCCACAGTGAGGCCTCCTAGACTTATCCCTAAAATGGTGACACTTCTATCTTCTTGGCTCCCTGTAAAATTCCAGGTAAAGTAGCTGGATGTCCCTGCACCACTGGGATTCAGAAAGGTGAAAGGGGAGCCACTTGCCCTGAATGGCCAGTAATCAGATGTCTGGCATGGTTCACTCACTTATAATTATGACAGACTGATAGCCCAGAAACCAGGAGCCTGCCATGATTTATGCATTTATGCATTTTTGAGAGAAGGAACCTAGACGGGAAGAAGGTGGGGCCTAGGAATTGCTGTTGTTTTATTTTTGCTCTTGAGGCTAAGTTATCACACCTGTAGGCAGTACAGACCCAGAAACCAGCAGACCCTCATCCCATCCACTCCTTCTGTGGAGGAAGGGTAAGGACAGAAAGTTTCCATTCCAGTGTTGGTGCATCCAGGAAAATGGAGAGAAAATGTGAGGATGGAAATGTTTAACATAGATTTGTTAAAAATAAAGAACATAACTAGTGGATATAGTGAAGGAATTCAAGCAAAAACCTTGTCCCAGCTTCCAGCTTAACAATCAACAATGCCTTGGGTTGGTGGGTTTTTTTTGGGGGGAAGGGTATAAATGAAAGAAATAATATCATATTATCACAGGTCTCCAAGTTGCTAATAAATAGATGCATGGTTTACCTTCACAGGTAGCAAACTGACTTCACCCTTCATTTTACTCACTTTCTCCCCTTCCATATCTAGCCTGGAAGTGCCATTCTCCACATAACCTCCAGCTAAGGTTGAAACCACATTGACAGGTTGGAAAGTAGTTCAGTGGTGGAGTACCTCCTGAACATGTGCCCTAAGTTTGGTTCTCATCACTGAAAAAAAAAAAAAGAAAAAATGTAAAAACTTGGGTTGATGATTTCTTTTTTTCTTTTTTGTTTTGATGGGTGTAGGGCTTGAACTCAGCCCAGGTGCTGTCCCTGAGCTCTTCAGCTGAAAGCTACCACCCTAAAGGGTTAGTGATTTCTGTTGGTTTCATTCCTACAAAAAGAAAAATGGTAGCACTAGAATCTGTGGCTTGAACTTTCTGGTGCTTTGAATAAAATCCTTGCATGATTAATTCCCTTTAGACCTAGCCAATTGTCTTTCTAGAAACAATTTTCATCTTAGTGTACATGTCCCAGAGACAATACAAATTTCAGTGTACTCAATCCACAGACTGTAAGAAATTAGTATTGCCTGAGCAGTTCACTTATCTCTTCAAGGGCATACTCATACACATGGCTTCAGCTCTCAGGTTGAGTGACCAATGATGCGCCTATGTCCACTGGAGGTGTGGCGTTAGTCAAGCATCAAATAAGACAAACTACTAAGGAACTCACCCTTGCTGCTATGACATCATTCACCCAATTCTCCTCCCCTCTCACATGCCCTTGCTCTGGTTGCCTTAGCCGATGTGTCAGCTAGTTGTAGATGCTACAAGGAGCTGTAGATGCTACAAGGAGCTGTACAGACTTAAATAGGACCGAACTTTAGAAGGCATGGTTCTGCATTTAATGGGGCAACTAAGCATGTGGCCTTAGCAAAACCATCCTTAATCTCAGATTCATGTCCTATAAGAGGAGTATTAAGAATTTGTCGCAAAAGCTGGGAGTCATTGGCTTATATTTAATCACTCAGGGATTGAGATCTGAGGATTGTAGCTCAAAACCAGCCTGAGCAAAAAATATCTAGAAGACTTCATCTCCAATTAACGAAAAATAAAAGGTGGGGCTGGACTGAAACCATGACTCAAGTGGTAGAATGCCAACCATAAGTGAAAAAAACTGAGTGAAAGCCCAAGGTTCTGAGTTCAAGTCCCAGTTTTGGCACCAAAAAAAAAGGAAAGAAGAAAGGAAGGGTAGACAATGGAAGGGAAGGAAACTATAGAAAATGCCTAGAGAAATACAAAATACAGTCAAAACATGAAAAATAACCCCAGTATTTGGTTATTTGAAATTTGATAGGGAAGGGGGGAAAACCAAGACGGGGGGTGGGTGGTGGGTGGGGGGGAGGGTGATGGGTACCAAGACATGTGAAAGGGTATCAATGTATGTGAATTAATGCACCTTCTATCTGGCAAATATCATGTAACCCTTTTACTAATTACAATAAAAAAAAACCCTAAAAAAAAAAGAGGAAGGTAGGGTAGTAGCCTTGAGATGAAGAGCTCAGGGACAGGGCCCATGACTGACAAAACCAAAAAAAAGGAAGGAAAAAGAGAAAGAAAGAAAGAAAGAAAGAAAGAAAGAAAGAAAGAAAGAAAGAAAGAAAGAAAGAAAGAAAGGGAAGGAAGGAAGGAAAGGAAAGGAAAAAAGAGAGAAAGAAAGAAAGAAAGAAAGAAAGAAAGAAAGAAAGAAAGAAAGAAAGAAAGAAAGGGAAAAGTAGAATTTCTATTTAAAAGAGGGTACTGTATGGCGGGAGAGTTTGGCCTAGTGCTAGAGGGCTTGCTTAGCATGCATGAAGACCTAGGTTGGTTTCCTTGGTACCACATACATAGAAAAAGGCAGAAGTGGTTCCATGGCCCAAGTGGTAGAGCTCTACCCTTGAGAAAGTTGAAGGACAGTGCTCAGGCCCTGAGTTCAAGCCCCAGAACTAGCAAAAATAAAAAGAGTGAAAACTTTCTCATAAAAAAAAAGAAAAAGAAAAAGAAAAATAACCCCAATCTCAGAAGTAGAGGAGACAAAAAGTGTATCAGATTCAATACTTACAGGAATATTTTTAAGCTGTTCAAAAATATTGTATGGCATCATGCTTAGATTTAAAAAGGCTTATATTTGTCAAGCAGAAAATCACACAAAGAAAATGGGATGAAGGCCTGATATAGTGCTGTTAAATAGAGTAAATGAACAGATAGAAAAAAATCATTAGGAGTACAGACTTAACTGAAACAACTAATAAATTCTACTTACTAGACATACACTGACAATTTCAGAATACAGATTGTTTTTCAGCCAATGCTAAAAATCAGAAAAAGTAAACATAAATGTAAATGTGGCTATTTTGAAGGCTGAGATAGGATTGCTTTAGTCTAGCCTGAATAACATAGCAAAATTTCATCATTAAAAAGATGACTGGGGGGCCGGGAGTTTGGCCTAGTGGTAGAGTGCTTGCCTAGCATGCATGAAGACCCAAGTTTGATTCCTCAGTACCACATATATAGAAAAAGCTAGAAGTGGTGCTGAGGCTCAAGGGGTAGAGCTCTGGCCTTGAGAAAGTCCAAGGACAGTGCTCAGGCCCTGAGCTCAAGCCCAGGACTGGCAAAAAAAAAAAAGAAAAGAAAAAGTGAGTGGAAAATGTAAATCTATAGTCCTAAATTAAGTTTCAAGGAATTAATTGGGATTTTTTTTTAATGAGGAAGAGGCAGTACTGGATTTTGAACTCAGGACCTGTCCCTTGCTAGGCAAATGGTTTACAACTTTAATCATAACCTCAGCTGATTTTACAGATAGTGTCTTGTTTGGTTGTTTTGTTTTGCTCTCTGTCTGTCTGTCTGTCTAGTTCATTATGCCCAGTCCAGCCTCAGACTATGATCCTCTAAAGTTTGCCTTCTGTGTGGCTAGGATTACAGCATACCTGTCTAGTTTGTTGATATGGGGGTCTCACTAACCTTATGAATTTCTGCCAATCTCTACTTCTCAGGAAAATGGCATGAATTTCTGAAGTATTAAATTGGGAATTGATTGTTTTCTGTTCACAGAAAAATTAAACCATACTATCTGAAATTGGATAGGGAACGGGGAAAACAAGATGAGGGGTGGGGTGGGGGGGAGGGAAATGGGGACCAAGACATGTGAAAGGGTATCAATGTATGGATATTAATGCACCATCTATCTGGCAAATATCATGTAACCCTTCTATTAATTACAATAAAAATATATGAAAAAAATTAAACCATAAATCAATACAAAAATAATGGCCAACAAAATCTACTGCCACAATTAAGCAATAGACTCCAAATTCTTTATAGGCTAAAAGAGGAATTACAATAGAAATTGAAAATTATATAAAACTAAATAGCAATTAAAAATTAAGACATGTCAAAAAACTGTAAAATCCAGCTAAAACCATAATTACAGGGGAAAATTCTGGCCTCAAGTGAATGTTTAAGAAAAGAAAAGGAAAATGAGTAAGTACCCTCAGAAGTTAGAGGGGAAAAAAAAGCAGCAAATTAATCCACCACCCACTCCAAAAAAAGGATAAAAATAAGACTAGCAAAGCTGATAGTACAAATGAATGAAACAGAAAACTGACAACAGACAAAAATCTAGAAAACCAAAAATCAGTCTGAAAAAGAAGACAATTAAAGAAGACACAAATCATCAACATTGCAAACAAAAAAAAACACTGAAAAGATAAAGAGAGGATATTACAAATGATTAACATAAAATGAATGTGCCAAAGTTCTGTAAGGATTAAAGAAAATAGTAGTAAAGACAATATTCCCTCCAGGAAAGTGCAGATCCAGAGGGCTTCACTGGTATAATCCAAGAAATATTAAAAAGAAACAGCTGCAATCCTGCCTAAGCTCTCCTAACACAGGATAGAGGGGACAGTTTCTAAATCATTGTACAAGGCTAGAATAACCTGAGCACTGAAATCTGAAAATGCTATTACAAAAAAAAAAAGAAAAAGAAAAGAAAGAAATTTGCAGTCCAATGTGACGTACAAATACAAATAGAAAAAAAATTAACAAAATACTTGGAAACCAAGTTGTCAAATACGAAGAACATAATATAGCATCATAACCAGTTTGAGTTTATTTCAGAAATTCAATGTTCACTAACAATCAAAATAGCTAAAAATTCATCCCATGATTAGAATAAGGTCATAGGAACCCATATAATCATATAACATAGCATAAGACTATATAAGCGATGAAGAAGGCTAGGTGTGGTGGCTCACACCTGTAATCCTAGCTACTGAGGAGGCTAAGATCTGAGGATCACGAGTCAAAGCCAGCCCAGACACGAAGGTCTATGAGACCCTTATCTCTGATTAACCACTAGAAAACCAGAAGAGGGGCTAGCCTTGAGCTGAAGGGCTCAGGGGCAAAGCCCAGGCCCAGAGTCCAAGCCCCACATCCGACAAAAGAGAAAGAGAGAGAGAGGGGCTGGGAGTTTGGCCTAGTGGTTAAAGTGTTTGCCTAGCATGCACGAAGACCCAGGTTCGATTCCTCGGTACCACATACATAGAAAAAAGCTGGAAGTGGTGCTGAGGCTCAAGGGGTAGAGCTCTAGCCTTGAGAAAGTCCAAGGACAGTGCTCAGGCCCTGAGCTCAAGCCCAGGACTGGCAAAAAAAAAAAAAAGAGAGAGAGAGAGGGAGAGAGAGAGAGAGAGGCAGAGAAAGGATATGAAAAAAAGTCAATTTGTCTGGATAGAAGATAAAACCTGATAGCAAAATAAAACTCTGTAGTTCAATCTTTAACACTTCAAGGAAAAGAAGTCGAGAGGTACCAGAAATAAGATTTCCAGGTCTTCTGGATACATTATTGGTACAAACAGATATAAAACTGATACAATTATTGATACCAAATCATTGTAAGTAGTAATAATATTTTATTGGTATAATAATAATAATAATTATTATTATTATATTGGGGGGGCTAAGAAATGGTATGTGAGAGAGAGAAGACAAAAATTCTACCTGGAGAATAAAATCATTTCTCAATTAAATATATTTGAAAACTAAATGGTTTCAATTTCTGGGAAATCTTTACACACCACTAAATTTCATCTTACTGTCATCTTTGCCTTCCCTTTATCTCCTTAATAAAATTAAGCTGGGCAAGGCTAGCTCACCCCTGCAATCCTAGCTACTCAGGAGGCTGAGATCCAAGGATCATGGCTGAAATTTAGCTACAACAGAAATGTCCATGAGACTCTATCTATAACTAGCCAGCAAAATGCAAGATTGTAAGCTTGGCTCAAGTGGTAGAGCACCAAATGTGAGTGAAAAAAGCTAAGAATACAAGGCCTTGAGTTCAAGCCCCAGAATAAGTAAACAAATAACTAATAAGCTAGTCAACTCAGTTTCCAGTCTAAACTATATTTTCCATTTTGTTTTCTTGCCCTGGGCTAACAAAATGCCATTATTCTGGTCGCCTATTGATACTTCTGAGCTAAAAAGTAGAAGAGAAGAGTATTTACTCTTAATTTTTCTAAGTACAATCCAGAAATACTTTTCCTTGAACAAAATTTTATAATTTCCTTTTAAAATTCAAATTCTAGAACTGAGTAAAATATTACTACTTTAAATAATGTTATAATGTTTTCTGATCATTTTGCATGATTTCTCAATACACTGTAGCCTTCTAAATAATAATCAGTCTCACAGCAGAAATATTGGAATAATGGAGTTTATTTTCTACATTCTTCTCATTATACTTCCTTTTTCTTCCCAACTTACCATTTAAATCCTCTTTTTTTTTCTTTGTGCATGCATGCAAGCGTTGTGCGTGTGTGTGTGTGTGTGTGTGTGTGTGTGTGTGTGACTTGAACTCAGGGCCTAGGTACTGTCTTTGAGGGTTTTTTTTTTTTCCATTCAAAGCTAGTACTCTACCACTTCAGCCACAAATCCACTTCTGGCTCTTTTGTGGTGAACTGAAAATAAGATTTTCACAGATTTTTCTGCTTGGGCTGGATTCAAACTGTGATCCTCAGATCACAGCCTTTTAAATAGAGAAATTACAAATGTGCACCGCAGGAACCATAGGCTTTACTGATCTTTTATTTTTCACTGTACTTGTATTTCTTGAGTTCTTAATTTTTTTTATTTGAAACTTCCCTTTCTTTGTTTGTTTTCATGCTTATGCTGGAGTTCAAACCTTCACTCAGTGTTTTTGCTCAAGGCTGGTGCTTTATTACTTGAACCACATCTCCCCATTTGGCTTTTTACTGATTAATTGCCCACTCCTGTTTCCTTTCTTTCTCTTCCCTGGAGACAAATCCCATGATTAGCCCCTAATAAATGTCCCAGCTAATCTCCATCTGAATTGACTTCCTGAGGTCTCCATCCACAACACAGTCACATTAGACTACAGAAATGGCAGCATTGACTTTTCTTCCATAGTTGGACTGCCAGGTCCCTCTCATTCAAGACTTTCTAGCATCCTAACAAAGAAATGAATACTAGCTGGTTTCATTTAGCCTTTCTTTTTTATTTTATTTTATTTTTTATTGTCAGGGTAATGTATAGAGGGATTACAGTTATATTCGCCAGATAGTAGGTGCATTGCTTCTCACATATTGATAGCCTTTCTCATGTTTTTGTTCCCATTCCCCTCCCCTCACCCCGTCCCAATCATCTTGTTTTTCCCCCCTTCCCTTTCCTATTTCAAATGAACATATATACAATATACCAGGTAACAAAGTCAGATATAGTAACAATATGAGACTAATCAAAGGGCAAAAAAAGAGAAGAGAAATAACAGTACATTAAGAACAACAATCACATAAGATAAAGCTCTTGTTTCCATATCCTAGAGGTCCTTTCATTTAGCCTCATCTTATATGACCTTATGTATCTAAGTTTTGAGCTATTGTAATCCTCTGCTAGGAGAGTCCTAGGTTTGTACTAATTATTACAAATGAGGGAAATCATTGAGCCTATGTTCCTTTGGGTCTGGCTTACTTCACTTCATATGATTTTTTTTCCCCCAAGTTTTTCCATTTCCTCACAAATGGGGCAAAGTCATTCTTTTTTTTATTCTTTTTTTAAAATATATTTTATTGTAATTAATAAAAGGGTTACATGATATTTGCCAGATAGAAGGTGCATTAATTCACTTACATTGATACCCTTTCACATGTCTTGGTACCCATTACCCTCCCCCCCTCCCCCTCCCCCTCTACCCCCGTCTTGGGCAAAGTCATTCTTGATTGCTACCTAAGTGTACTTTTGTTCACTTGCTTTCTGGACATTTCCCCTGACATGAGTCAAACTCTAGAATGAAGAAGACAGTGGAGAGGCTTCCCTGGTGGTCCTGTTTGTGAAAATCCCAAAGCTCCTGTAAGTATCTGGACCTGCCCACATTTCAGGTCTGGGAGAAGTAAAGTTGCTTCATTTTCATCTAAGGACATTTTTTTCCTCCTCCTCTGTGCAAATAGCAGGTTGTTTTCCTAGTCTCTAACTCAATGCCAAGCCTCAAGTTTAAAAAAGAAAGAATCATTCTTGCATAGAACATTAAGGATTTAGTAAATGAGTCTCAAAAAACATAAGCATTCAGGTTCCATATAAATGACCAGAATGTTAGTGCTTATTTAAACCTTGCCCTTGCCCAATAATGCTTAAAAGTGGATAGGCATGGATTTTTGCATTAGGTTAACTCTCTGCTTTTGCTTCTTTCAAAAGAAAGCTAATATGATTTGGGCATAGCACTATGTCTAATATATTTGCTTTCATAGTTGACAATAGAGCCAAGACAAAGTCTGAATCAAAACTGAACTCCCTAAAATACTGAAGCCAAAATAAGATGTGAACAAATAGACAACAACAGATAGATAGTCAGATAGATAATAGATAAGTAGGTAGAGATGAGATAAATGACATGTAATAGGTAGATGGATGATTAGATAGTAGATATTGATGAATGTCTATAGATCTTATGGATATATGAATATAGAGGGTAATTTTTCAGTTTTCATTTTACCTTCTACATAATTAATACAAGAGAATAAAATATTAAGCAAACCTTTTTCTCCATTCCATGGTACCTCCAGGATGCAAACAATTGCACAGAAATTTTACATTTAGTCTCACATATCTAATTTTATAACAATTCAGAAGTTCCTCCCAATTCTATATCTAGTAGGCATTAAATAATTATTACTTTTTAAATCATAATACTTATTTTGACCACTTCCATGCATTTGGGGGGTAGTTTTATATTTATCTGAAGAAATAATGTGTTTAGGGGCCGGGAGTTTGGCCTAGTGGTTAAAGTGCTTACCTAGCATGCATGAAGACCCGGGTTCAATTCCTCGGTACCACATACATAGAAAAAAGCCGGAAGTGGTGCTGAGGCTCAAGTGGTAGAGCTCTAGCCTTGAGAAAATCCAAGGACAGTGCTCAGGCCCTGAACTCAAGCCCAGGACTGGCAAAAAGAAAAGAAAGAAAGAAAGAATGTGTTTAAAGGACCACCCTTAAAAAAATAGAAGTTAAGTAGAACATTTATTATTTTTCTTTGTATTAAACTATCCAAAGAAATATTCTCCTGGGCTGCTTTTACTTATCACTGTTACAGTAATTGATAACACCATAGCTATAAGTAGAACTTATACACACACACACACACACACACACACACACACACACACTGAAGAAAAAAGAAGAGAAACACTAATTTATTTCTGTCTAACTAGGTGAAATTCCTGCAGCCATAATTTTATCAGAAGCTGAGCCTAGAATAACTTGCACAACTCTCTAAGGCTCTGTTATCATGACAATTAAAAAGAAAACACGGGCTACCTTCTTATTGAACTGGTAAATCCTTTATTGGTTTCAAGTATGACTCAGATACAAATGTTATTTTTAAATTCTCAACAGAATCTGTTGCATGTGGCCACAAAGAACCACAACTGCTCTCCCTGCCCTCTTTCTTTTCTCAGTTCTCTTCTGCCTCAATGTAAATACCACCATAAAGCTTTCACAGTGGGCCTTGATCACAGTGCTCGCTAAACGTAAAAGAAAATGAGTGTGCTGAGAACAGCAAGTTAGAAGTCCAAATAGAAAAAAACAAGTCTCACAAGTCCTGGATCATGGACTAAAAAGTAGAAGTTCGAACAAGTAACTGCCCTGCAGCTTCTTTCAAGAAACCACCATTTTTCAGCACTATGGATCATTATCCAATGACGTCACAGGAGGGAGAAGTCTCCTCTGTTTTGAATATGTTGGGCATCTTTGATTACTTTCAATGTCTAAATGAGAACTAAAAACAGATTGTAGCTAGCACATTTTCTTTCAATTCTTAAATTCATGCATATTCTCTGAGAAATGAAATCCATATGCCTATAAAAATTCATTCACACTTCACACTTCAGAATGTGTGACAGCCTTTTTGTATAAATCTTTTAATGTCTTTATTTACTTCTGGAAACATCCGGTTTGTGAGAATAAATTCCAAATCGTTTGGAATCAGAACCTAGCTGACATATTCAATTAATAGTCACCCTCCACACATGACTGATATGGATGCATGCATGTGGAATACATTCATGGTACCCTTTGGAGCAAAGAAACATTGTTGAAAAAAGAAGGCCTAATGATTCCTTGTGAAGGTTTTTATAACAATAAACTGTTTCTTTGGGGGGGAAGGGAAATACTGAGATATTGAAGATAAAGCCTAACTCTTTCTAGGCACCCTACCCATGGCTTCCCAGGAGGCTAGGATGACAGGCTAGGAAGACACCATGCCCGTCTTGTTAAAATGGAGGTCTTGCTACCTTTTGCCTAAGCTGGTCTCAAACTGTGATGCTCTTGATCTCTACCTATTGTGTACATAAGTTTACAGGCATGAACCAGCACACCAGGCCTGTAACACTAAATTCTGCAGCTATATTTTATACTGTATTTTGTCCCCTCTTAGGGACTGTGGCCTTTAGGCTTTGAACATTTATACATTGATAAGGAAAACATGGCATTTCCTCTCTTGGTTCCCTAGAAGCCCAATTGTTCCTGAAGATACTAAGTTGTAGGTTTTTGTGCTGTCTCTCTCAGAATACCTGGTACCAATCACCCAGAGACTATGTGGGTTGAGCTTAACAAGACTCATTGGCTCAGTAAAAAGAACCAGATACACCAAAAGTTAACATGGCTGCTCACAATTAACATGCTAGAATCAGCAGCAAATGCAATAAGTAGAACCTGCTCTTCAAGTAGAAAAGGTCTCATAACCATTTCTACTGATATTAATAGTCACAGAAAATTGACCTAGGTGGATTTAGCACACAAAATGAATTTAAAGGCGTGGATGATAGCTACCTGCCATCGTTAATCCTCCCCAATCTGGTCAAAAAATGAAAAAGAAAAAGAAAGTCATCAAATAGGCTCAGTGCCTTGGTGTACCAGCCAGGGATGCCAGATTTGAACAGTAGCTGACACAATGGATGCTGCCTCTAATGTTGCTACAGGCACTAGCACCCTTGAAGGGTTTAGGATCTTTCACAAATCCAATGTATAGTAAATATGACCTGCAAAAAAAACTAGTACATGCCCCTGTAAAAAGCTCTGGATCTTTTACAAATAGGATACACAGAAATATGGTTTGTAGAGCAGTGATGAGTTAATTCACTAACAAATGTTAATGTACAAGGAAAAGAAAGATAACAGCAAGAAGCCAGGTGCTGGTGGCTCACCTCCATCATCTTAGCTGTCCAAGAGACTGAGATCTGAGATCAAGGTTCAAAGCCAGCTAAGACAGAAAAGGTCCATGAGACTCATCTATAATTAACCACCAAAAAGCAGAAGTGAAGCTGTGGATTATGAGGTAGAGCACCAGTCTTAAAGAAAAAAAAGCTAAACAACAATATCCTGTCGGGATTCTTCGTCCCTGGTCCCCCTCTACTAGTAGGGGGATGGGGAAAAACACATCCCGACCCGGCCAAGCCACAAGAGGAAGGGGCCCAGTGTCCTCCCACACTCAGCCCTCTTACCCCAGAGGACGCCATGCAGCTTCATCAAGGCAGGAAGGTCTCTCTCTCTCTAAATCCCTCCTCCTTATATTGGGTGAGGGAGCCTATCAGTATACAAGATGGACAGAACAAAGAGGTCCACGTGTTTTATCCCTACTACAAGCTCAGCAGAAATTTATTCGACATAGCTGTTACTTGGCCCCCAACAATATCCAGGTCCTGAGTTTAAGCCTTGGTACCAGCACCAAAAGAATAAATAAACAATAAAACATAATAGCAACACTAATAGAAGCAATTACCAGAGTGAATCTCAACTCTTTCTTTTTTTATCAGTCCTTGAACTCAGGGCCTGAGTACTGTCCCTAAGCTTCTCTGCTCAAAGCTAAGGCTCTACCACCTTGAGGTACAACTCTACTTCCAATTTTCTGGTGGTTAACTGATGATAAGAATCTTGTAGCCTGTAATCCTAGCTACTCAGGAAGCTGAGATTTGAGGATCTAGGTTCAAAGCCATCTAGGGCACTACAAAGTTGTGACTCTTCTCTCCAGTTAACTTTTAGAAAACAGGAAGTGATGCTGTGGTAGGTAGGTGGGCACCAATCTACCCTTGAGCTGAAGAGCTCAGGGACCATGCCCAGGCCCAGGGATAGGGCTGTAGCCTTGAGCTGAAAAGCTGGGGGACAGCACCAGGACCAGAGTTTAAGTCTCATGATCCCCCTCCCCAAGGAAAGAAAAAGAAGAATCTCACAGACTTTCCTGCCCAGACTGGCTTGGAATCACAATTCTCAGATCTCAGCCTACTGAGTAGCACCCAGCTCAGCTCTTAATAATCAATTATAATCCTCCCAATAATCCAAGGAGGAAAGTATAATTCCCATTAAATAGTTGAGGGAATTGAGACTGGAAATTTTCTTTCTAAAATTGCCCGAAGTGACATAACTGGTATATGGTGAAAAATCAGGATTTGAATCCAGAGAGCTCAGCCACTCTGTTAGCTAGCATATACTCAGTCATCTCTTTCCATACTGCTTTCTGGAAAAGGATATCTGAGTTTAATATATATATAAGTTGTGTAAAAGCTTACATCACCAGTTATAGAACAGGTTCCTTTTCCCTTTAATCTAAAAAAGAAATTATCTTTACCCCCTTTACCCTACTTGTAATAATCCCTCTGAATTTAATCCTAAAATAAGTAAAGTGAGGAGAGAGTCAATTTGCTGCAGCCTGTTACCTCTATAATATATCAGCCCTCACGGAGGGATATTTAATTGTGACACTGAATGGCTGAAAAGTTCCAAAGGATTACTACAAAAGGATTGGTTGCCTAACAGGGAAGACACAGCCAAATCTCTCAAAACTATCAAAATTTGGGGCCGGGAGTTTGGCCTAGTGGTAGAGTGCTTGCCTAGCATGCACGAAGACCTGGGTTCAATTCCTCGGTACCACATACATAGAAAAAAGCCAGAAGTGGTGCTGAGGCTCAAGTGGTAGAGCTCTAGCCTTGAGAAAGTCCAAGGATAGGGCTCATGCCCTGAGCTCAAGCCCAGGACTGACAAAAAAAAAATCAAAATTTCACAAATGCAGATGAAATTCTTACTTCCTCATAGTACCGTTTAGATTAGGTTACTTTTAAAATTCATACTGCCTGTTATATATTCAAAAAATTGAACGTGTGTACAGTACAGTCGAAATTAGAAATGAAATTTATCTTTGAATTGTTATTGATATCTAAATTAACTTATGTGATGATTCCCATCTGGATGTAAAAAGCCCAGTTTGGGCACATGCCCAAGCATCTGGTAATCAATAATCATAGAAATATTAGCCACAACAATAAATGAGCACTCCTCTTATAAATGGATGCTCACCCCTGGAACAGTTGTCTCTTGAACAGAATAATAGATGTTTGGGTATTCCATGTTATCATTGTCATTATCTTCATAGAAAAATAAGTGCTCCCCCTGGTGGCCAGATGCTACTTTTAGTCTCCTCAATCACACTCATTGTATAACAACTTGTATGCTGAAGGATTGTTTTTAGTTTGGGGCTTTCACAACTTTTGGGTTTGGAATCAAATTTTCAAAGTAAGAATCTTCCTTACATTCATTCAAGTAGCTTGTTTCACTTTTGTCCAGGCAATTTATTGTTAAATCAAAACCACTGAGCTACCTAGTTAAAAAAAATTTTTTTTTTGTTTTATTGTTTGTTGTTTGGGGTAAAAGAAATCTTGTAAAATTAAAGTTACATCCACACCAGCATTTGACAGTACTCATAAAATTTAAAATTTCATGGTCCCTATAAGAAAGGACACTGAAGATAATCCATCCACTCCATATATCTCACCAGAGAAAAAAGGAAATAAAATGTTACAGGATGGAAATGTAATTTAATAGCTGAATGAACAGTTGATCAGCTTATTTCATCCTTTAGAAGAAAAAAGTAATGGAGGCAACACAGGTGGTTAAACTGTAATATAGTGGAAATTCTATCACCCATGAAAACTGCAATGGGGATTCTACTTTTAGATTTGGCCAGCCCAGAAACAGATGTGTGTTTCAATGAGAATCACAGACCTCACCTCCTGAAGATATAAACGCTCTTTAGAGCAAACAGGGGTCCCAACATGTTTCAACTCTAAAGCAGGCACTAGACTAAATTGAGTATAATTGTTTCAAGTGTTTAGAATTCCCAAGTTGAACTGCGGCTGAATGTGTGGCTCTTGTTTTATGGTCACAAGTCTCTGTATGGAAAAAAATGACGGTGATATTCCTTCTTGTTCTGCACTTTAAAAATATCAAAACCAGAAGAAAGAAAATTTAAGTTAAAATACAGAAGTTTGGGCTGAGATATCTGGACCACAGGACTTGTCTTCAGTGAATGAGACTGGAGTTCAGACAGCTAAGGTCAAGGTGAAGACCAAATACTATTTTGTGCATAATTCTCAGCCATTAAGAGGAAGGCATCAAATGTTTCTCATTAAATAGCCTGTCTGGATACACAGTCCTTTCAACTGAGTTCCCCAGGCATATTCTGGCAAGATTTTAAATGTGTCTCATCCAGCATAGCATGGAGCAGGTACAGTTTCTTGGTGAGGGGTGGGGGGGGGGAAAGAACACTGGCCAACATAATTCTAACTAAAGCAGTTGATACCAGGAAAGCTACCGTGTGCTTTACCCACCCAGAAGTTAAGGGATAAGAAAATTGGAGAAATATAGTCATTGGGGGTTAAGGTTTACCTTCCACAGGTTAAAAAAAAGTTCATATTAATTGCAATCAAGTTAGAATAGGTAAAGAGATGTATGCAAATGTCAGATACTAAAACTTATTTGTTATCAGTACTTCCCAGATCTGTTACCTCTCTTTCCTGGCCGAGAAACGCATAGTCCTTTCAAAGAAAAGGCAAACTGCCTTTTCTGGTTCCTTTCAGCATCTAGTACCAGTGGTCTCCAGAAGTTAGGCTGTCTTCAAGAAAGACAAAGCTGTGTTACTTGTCCCTCTGGTCTCCTTTTATTGTGTTTGTTTTCTCTCCTCCTTCCCAGAAAGCTTCTACTTTTCCCAGGGAAGATATTATAATCCCTGCTAAGTACTCCAACAACAAAGACAACAAAATCTTGCCTTCATTCATCAAAAGCACAAAGCTGGACCTCTTGACAGATAATAGCAGTTTAATATGGCCTCGTTGATAGGCACCCCCTGGTGAATAGAGATGATGTTCCTCTGTAGAGGGCAGCTGTGCAGGCGTCTGTGTGTATGACTCTTCCATGTGTAGTTGTAAATACTACATAGACAGAAACATATATTCTGCAGGAAGCAGAATTTGGTTTTTTTCCTGGATTTGTTTATAAAAGGCTTCAATGGCATTCACCTTAAATGAAACTGTAATGATTTTGAAGTTTCAATACTGTTAGAGTTTTTCAGAGATGGGAATATTGCTCTCATTCTTTCCAAAACCTCAAAGAGCCAGCTGAGTAGTTTGTCCTTCTCTGTTTAATTTTTTGATATGTCTCTATATCTTTCAAAAATCATTCTTAAATTAAAAGGCAAAAGGTAAGTGCTAGTACAAAGATAAACTGCCAATAAGACACGATTATCTTTCTCAAAATTATTTTGCCTGATAAGATGCTATACAATTTTATTACTATGAGCCTGCAATGCCTCCACAGATCCACCTGTATGGACAGCAAAATACAATCTTCCAATGGGATTCTTCAAAAACTATTTAAATTCTGGATTCCCCCATCAACTTTAGAAATGATTCCCCCTAATCTTTTTCAGCAGCTAATCAACATCATTTCCAGACAATGAAAGCAACAGCAATTCTAGCCTTCCTCCATGCCAGGATCGCATGTGAAGGTACATTTCACAGATGGAAACACAGAGGCTCAAAAACACTACAGCCTTCTTTGGCAGGCACTGGAGCAGTTCACTAGGTACTATCCTCAAAAAAGAAGATGTGTCACTCCACTGCTTTTATGATATGCCAAAACTTGCTGTCATTTTACTGAAGACTACCTGTCCTCTCTGAATGCTTATCCCAAAGCTCAGAGTTCTGAAAGGCTCACCCTTTAGTCACAGAGCACTGATAACATTAGGGACAGAATGAAAATTGTCTCCCTTTGCAGGTGACATTTAAAACATAAACACCTTCCATCATCCTGGGTGGCAGTTCCCAGGTCTCTTTCCCCCTTAGCCCTGAGCAGCCTGAAAACAGTGGGAAGTAACAAAGAAAAGGAGATAGCAACAAGTGGAAGGTGGAGAGTGTAGGATAAACACTGCTCATGTATTCAGAAAGAGTTGCACTGCCTTCTGAAGCCTTCCCCCTGCCTAAGCAAGCCAGTCCTCAAGCAGCCAGACAGACACATGACAATCCTTTCTATAATGCCAAGACTGGGTGTGCACCATTCATGTAGGCCCATGCAGGAAAGCGGAGAGCACAGGGACTTGGAAACATGCTTCTTTTTCATACATTCCTCATATTGCCATTATAACCTGCCTCTCCATACATAGCTGATCTGTCTCCTCTCAAGATTCAAGTCCCAGTCCTGACACCCAGATGAGACAATGCCATTGCATTTCCATATCCAAGGTCTGTACTTCATAAATCCAAACTCTAACCCTCAATTTTCCTATCTATAAGATGGGACATTGTTAAAGACTTTGAAAACCTGAAGAGTTTCTGTGTGAAAAGAAGCAAGTACCATTTTGTGACTGACAGTATTGTCAAAGGATTCACTGAAAACCATTACTCTTTTGATAGTTTTTATGGGTTCCAAGCAGACAATACACAGCAGGCAGCTTCACTCAGAAGCAATAACTTCAATTGAAAGCCAAACACAAGGAGGAAAAACAAAATAATCAGCCAGAAACCCCTTTATAGTTAAAAATCCTTTGCTCATCTAGTACCTACAATAATGTTCTTTAGCTTTTAGAAAGTTAGAAATATTTTTAAAGCGTTCTATGGTTCTCTGCTGCCTGCTGCTGATTTTATTTCTTTATGTAATTTCATTTTAGAATGATCTATGAATATTGCCTCTCCCTTCAGTTCTCAAGTTCAGCTGGCATTTTTCCAGCACTAACAACCCAATGCTAGGGCGGAAGAGAGTTGTTAGATATATCTAGCTTCTCATGGCATTGACCAACAACTTTCCTGGGCTCACTTATCCATTCTAGGCGGCAAATGCTCAGGAGTCAGGAGTAAAGCAATTAAAAAAAAAACCAAAAAACCTTTTCCTCTCATCTTATCAGCTCAGAAGACAGCAGAGCCTAAGCAAATGTACACACTACTCTGCAGAGGACACAGATTCGCTCTCCCTTGCCAGTTTCAGACACTTTCTTTTATTCAAAGGCAGCCAGGTTTAACAAGTAATGTCAGATTCTCAGCAATGGTATCTTTAGGACTACAAAACTGCATTATATCCAGCGTCCCACCACCAGTGCATTTGAACTTGAAATCAGTGATAGTCCTTGAATCTGGCTCCAGAAGATGCTTTCTGGCTTCTACCCCTCACCAATTGCCAAACAGAAGAAGCTTCGATGAACCTTGGTATCCTGAAGCAGTTTTTGCTTTAAATGAACAGATGTGCTGACCCCGGAACACAGAAGACAATGCTGATGTGTTTGCCGTCTGTCAGATAACCAAATGCTGGAACTGTTAGGAAATGCTTCCTTACTGAAAGCACCAACAGACCAAGTCTCTCTTATGCGTACCCCAATCTTCTTTGGGGTGATATCTCAGAAGCAAAGAGAGGCCCAGCCACCGGACCCTGAAAGAGAGGGGAGGGATGTATGGATTTCCAGAGACTATATAAGGAGTAGGAGCGGGAGAGGACAGTTCACTAAGATTGTGCTTCAAGTTGTTGCTATTTAAAAAAAAAAAACAACCATATAAAATAACAGCTGTGGTTTCTCTGCCGGCTTCCTAGGTCCAAGCTCCTATCCCTTAGGACTGGGGGGGGGGGCATGGAGACGGGGCATGATTGCATGATGGAGGCTGCGGGACAGGGAGCCATCTCTAAGACTGGTTTGAGGCTTTCCTGGGTTGGACAGGACTGATCAGGGAAGCAGGACAAATAAAGGGAAAATGATAGGTTTTTGTAAAAATCATTTTTAAGTGATAAATCAAAGGAAATGAGGGACAGCAGAGGAGAAAGGGAGCAAGAAAAGAAGGAGGAAAAGAGAGGAAAGGAGCGGAGATGGAGCAGAAGAAGGAAAGGGGAAGATAGGAAAGGGGCTGGAAAAGGAAGGGAAGAAGGGAGACCAATGGACAACGGGACCAAAAAAGAAGTATGAAGCCGGCTGGGAGAGAGAGGTGTGTCGGAGCTGTGCAGCCTTGAAGAGGGGGCCACAGTCTAAAGCCAAGGTTCAGAAGAAGAAGAAGAAAAAAGCCTTTTAAAACAAAAACAAAACAAACAAAACAGCCCATCAACAAAGTGTATCGAGCCAGCCCGGGCCAGGCTCGGTGCGAGGCGGGACGTGGCCGGGGTGGATCGAGCGCGCCGGGGAGCGGACGCCGGCTTCTCCTCCACCAGTCCGCGGGTTCTGCCCGCTGCGCACTCGCAGGAGCTGCGGGACGGAGCTGCGCGCCCCCTCGCCTCTCGCCGTTCCGCGGTTTCCTCCGGGCTCGGGCTCCAGCTCAGCCTCCGGCACCGGCTCCAGGAGCCTCCCCTAGGAGGTCGAGGCTGGAATGGGCAGTCCGTGTAAGCTGCTGAGGGCGTCCGGGGCCTTGCCGCCCGGGCTCGGTGGCTTCCGATCGGCCACTGCGGGAGGAAGCACAGGGCATCGGGTCACTGCCTAGTGTCGCGCGCGCGCGCGCGCGGAGCTGGAGACCCGGGGAGCCTGGACGCGATCTCCAAAGCTTTGGGAGACAATCTGCCTTCTCTGCCTAAGGGACAACTCTGCGCCGAGAGCTTTAACAAGAGGATCTCACCACGGTGCAGTTAGTCCTCTGGACCCTGGTGCTAGATTGCCACCGGCTCAGTTCCCACGGAGGCTTAGCGGCCGTGGCGTACAGCCCGGGGTCGACACCAGCGCGAGCTCCGATCACACACCCACCTCAACAAGGAGCGCACAGGTGCGGGAACAGCCCGCTCCACCGACACGCCCGGGGCCAGGAGGCTCTGGGTGGGCGGGAGGGGGGGCGCTGAGGAAGGTCCCCCAAACTTCCCGGCCCGGGCGCGGTCTGGAGACCCCGGCTTAGGAAAGGAGGGCTTCCTTTACGAGAGAGGCGGAGGTCGAGGGACCCCCGAGGTCAGGGGTGGCGTGCCCCAAGACCTAGGGCGCTCTGGATTAAGTGACGGGGAGCTTGCCAGATCAGGCAGTATTCGGCACGTTGCTCTATTATTTGGGGTTTAAGGAAGGGGCCCAAGTTTGGCTATTGAAAGCCAAAAAAAAAAAAAAAAAATGACGCCGCGATTGTGCAAGCCTAAGTTTCCTTTCCTAACCCGGGGGCCACTCAACTTCTACACAGGAGACACAGTGCTATTTCTAAAGGAGCTTGTTCTTGTTACCCTCCCAACAAATCCTTCTTTACGAGGGGGGGGCGACGGGGGGGGGAGCTGGACGGCTTCAATTCCAGGTGAGAGGGAGCTCTAGTTTGCCTGCTGTGCTCAGCTGCTCAGCAGCCCAGCTGGCTGTGACCTGGAAAAAACACCCAGAGCGAGGGACCTGGGGACCCTACCCTTCCTTCCTCCTCCCTCCCTCCTTCTCTCTCCCTCTCCTCCCTCTCCCTCCCTCCTCTCTCCTCTCTCCTCTCTCCTCTCTTCTCTCTCTCTCTCTCTCTCTCTCTCTCTCTCTCTCTCTCTCTCTCTCTCTCTCTCTCTCTCACACACACACACACACACACACACGAATCTTTGGAGAGATTTTTGAGCTTTTCTGGAGACTTTTCCAGCACAGAACAGATTCCTTGGCTCCTCCCCACATTTCAGCTCTTTTCCTAAATACAGTTGTGAGTGATGTGGTCTACAAGTACTCAAACTTTTCTTTTCTCCTCATCCACATGATTCAAAGTGAGGACCTTGTTTAGAAAACATCCAAGGAGGAAGAGGAGGGTTCTCAGCCAAGGATTGGTTACCTTAGAGACAAGGAGGAAAATGAATTCCTGAAAAATAAACACCCCAAAGCTGGTTCCACCCCACCTTCTGTGGGGGGCAAATTCTATTTGTAGCTCTTTCTGCAGCTGCTCTGTCTGATGGGCCCACTCCTCTTTAAAATTCCCTTACAGGGGAGAAAGGGGAAATTTAAGTGAGTAAGGCTGGAAACCCAGAAGCCTGACCTAAAGCCAGGCATTTTGCAGATTAATTTGGTCTAAGGGAATAGGCACTTCTAAAACACTGGGACTGCATGGGATGCTCTAGGCACCAGAGAAGGGGTAGATCTGAGGAAGGGGTCTCCCAGAGTTAGATCAAATGACACCATTTGGCTGTGAGTCCTGTAGCTTAAGCATGTCAACATCCTAATGATCCCTGGAAAAACTGGTTCTTAGTATCTGCCAAAAAACAAAACCAAGATCAGAAATTACTGGAACATAGCTACAACATATCTGTAACAAATATAAACAATGAGCTTTCTTTGTGCATATGTCATATGGAACAGACTTGATGTCCAAATTCTTATATAGATTTTTTCATTTCAAGAAATATTATTTCATATGATCAGAGGCACAGAGTTACTATGCCTTTGGGTATAGTTTTGTGTTTCAAGCCCAGCTGGGTGAGATTTTTGAAAATCGGGGATTTCTGAAAACACTGCTGTAAATGCTAGCTGTCTTGAAAAGAAGTCTTGGTAGGTAGGGCCGACACTTAAGGAAAGGAGATCCTAGTATGGCTGTGAAAGGCTATTTAGGTGACTTTGGGGATTTCTAGAATGTTAGACCCTCGGGTTCTCTCACTTTCCTGTCAAAGGATGAGAAATCTGAGTTGCACTTTCTTGTCAACTGAACTGAGAGCCCAGGATCACTGCCTTTCACCAAGATAAAATTGATAGATTGTGGTGCATAATTTGATATTTGACTAGACGTGAAGCTGCTCATTTGTACTTAACTTGGAGGACACCGATCTCTGTACCTTACTGGGTGTGAGATATAACTATATTTGTTTTCTATTGAGCATTCATGACATTAAAAATTGCTTTCAAAAAGGAAAAATATTACCAGAAAATTGTATGATATTCTTACTAAAAGTTAAATTACAACCAACAGCAGTTGGTAGATTTCTTTGAAGGTATTAATTTCTTAAGAAATAATTCAAAACTAAATGGCAAAACCTTATGCTAATTTTCTTTCTCTTTTCAATAATCAGTTTGAAGGAACTTTTGAAGTCAGTTTTCTGCCAATGAGAAAACTAAATAAAGAGTCCTAACACAAGTGGGCATGTGTTTCTCATGCCATAAAAACAGCCATATACTAAACTATTATTTTATGCTTCTCAAATAAAAACATTTGAGTGTCAGCTTGAGAAATCGTTACTAAGAATGCTTGAGTCGTCCCATGGCACCTTGACCTTTTAAGATCCTGGGAATCCAGATAGTAAACGATTACTTAAATAACCAGTGCAGTTGATTACGAATGTGGATTTTAATATATAGGTTATTTTATTTTAGGAAGCAGACTTAAGAAGAACATGAATATTGGACCTGCTAAATGACTTTATATTTCTAAAAAGGAAGATATTTCCTATGAATCAGCAACCAAAACTTAAGGTAAATGTTGATGTTCCTTCCTCTCCCAAATTAACTATTGAATCGGGAACTAGGAGTGCTATCTTTGGGTTATTATATATACTTTGTGATCTGTTGCTTATGGAAAGAATGAAATGTCCTGAGGAAACAGTAACTGTACTATGAGTGGCTGCAAGGAAGGTCGTGAGTCCTTTCCTCAACCTCTCTTCTTCTTGGAATCAATTCTTGGAATGGATTTCCTAAGGGGAATCATTGAAAATTGTAGATATACTTTCTAAATGCGAATAAGTCTGTTGAACTAAGTGATTTGGGCACTGAGAGAAATTTTACTCCCATTTCAATGTCAACTATCAGGGGCCATGGAGTACTCAGAATTCAAGAGTACAAAACCAACTGAGCCCCCAAAATACCTTGAGTATTTAAATGTACAGTTCATAGAAGTTCTAATTCTTCACTTTAGATTCTTTTTATTACCTGTACTTCCTCTAAATGAGAAAGAAATGTTATCCTCTTTTTAGTTAAATTTAAAAGGACTTAATAATTTTTATAATTTTTCATTACTTGGATTTCTCTATAATTAGGGAAATGTACTATTCCTGATACCCCAGGATGTGTATGCTCTAAGAAGGGTGGAAATAGAAAATCTACCTTTGTCCTTCACTGTTCTGGATGGCACCTTATTCTTCCCTGCTCCACTTAAACTATCACCCTGTAGTGCCAAGACTGCATAGAAACCGCACTTCTTACCTGGGAAGCCCTAAGGAGAAAAAGCTCTAGTAACCATCTTCAAGTCTGCCACCCTCAGCCAACCACCAGGCCCTCCAACCTCCACAGATTGGAGGCAGATCCACCAGTAAAGACCACCCCTTCATCATCCAGGAATGCCCCTTCCTAAGGGAGCCTCCATCAGCCTTCCCCCCCCCTTCCTTCCCTAGACCCCAGTACTACTTGAGGCTACAGATTTCTGCTGCTCAGAACCTAAATGCAGACAGGTTGACAACTAACTGGCAAATGTAACCCCTCCAGGAGCAAGAAAGAAATGGAGAATCCTCAAAAAACTTTCCCAAAGGAAAATGAAAAGCTAGAACTTAGTGGGTGATGGAAAAGAGCCCTGCTGCCCACTGCAGCTACTTGTGAATGAATTCCCTCAAGTCTCTTAGTTCAGTTATAGGAAGATTTACAGAAGAGAAGGAGATCAATTCACAGCCACACTACTTTCAGAAAGACTCCAAAACACACACTGAATTTGAAGTTCATGATTGAAATGCTCTCTCCTTTCCTGCTGTGTGTGGTGTGGGGGGGGGGGGCGTATGTTAATAACCTTAATCCTAGGTACTCAGGAGACTGACTGATATA
Source organism: Megascapheus bottae (assembly GCF_031878675.1). NCBI lineage: Eukaryota > Metazoa > Chordata > Mammalia > Rodentia > Geomyidae > Megascapheus > Megascapheus bottae. The sequence continues at coordinate 13,020,749 of NC_143526.1, forward strand.
ATCAGCTTGAAGCCAAGCCAGGCAGAAAAGTCAAAAGTTGGAGAGACTCCATCTCCAAAATAGTCGGCAAAATGCTGGGCTCAAGTGATAGAGGGGCCTACCAAGACTGCAAGGAGCCTTACATTCTAAACATCGTTAGGATTGAAGGAGGAGGAGGAGGAGGAGGAGGAGGAGGAGGAGGAGGAGGAGGAGGAGGAAAAGAAGCAGTAGCAAGAGCAAAACAACAACAAGAAAAAAACTTTAACAAAAGACCTGATTCTGGGTAATAAACATCAAAATAAAAGAACCTGGGGGAGGGGAGGAGAAATCACTGGAAGACTACAGGTTGTAGAGGTCAGTTGCCAGGGCTCAGTCCAGCTTCAACTGAAGGGGGATCAGGTCTGAAGGGGGATCAGGTCTCTCTCTCTCTCTCTCTCTCTCTCTCTCTCTCTCTCTCTCTCTCTCTCTCTCTCTCTCTCTCTCTCTCTCTCTCTCTCTCTCTCTCTCTCTCTCTCTCTCTCTCTCTCTCTCTCTCTCTCTCTCTCTCTCATTTATGTATCTCCATCTGTCTCTCTTTCTCTTGTCACTCCTCCTCCTTTCCACTCTCCTCTTCTCTCACTCACTTCCCAGTTCTTTCCATCTTCCTAACCGGCCTTGTCCCCCCAGACCGCTCCCTGACTTGTCCCTCACCTTCTCGACTGGGGTGTTTGAAGGTCATGGCTGCTGCAATCTCCCCGCCATGCACCGCCACACTCGTCCCAGGAGGCGCCAGTGGTGGCCCTTGCGCTGGCGGCCAAGGTGGGCCAGGGGCGAGGTAGCTGCCGCCTGGCGCGCTGTACACACTGTGCTGGTTGGAGGTCGGGTAAGCGCAGGCCGGGAGGAAGCCGCCCACTGCGGAGAGACTTGAGGCCGACTGCGGGGCCGAGAGGGACAGGTGGTTAGCAACAAACCAAAAACCAAGTCTTCTCCCTTGCAAGTCTTTGCAAGATAGGGGCTAACAGCCCTAAACAAGCAATCGAAAGGACGCTGTCATTCCTGGGTCTTTCCTTATCCGACATAAGCGCACAGTTCCCTGTACATCTCTGCCTTTCTTAACAATGTCAATGGCCTCCATTTATTTATTTATCTATGCTCTTATTTATTTATGCCAGTACTGGGGCTTGACCTCAGGACCTAGATGCTACCCCTTCATTTTTTTTTCCTTTTAAGACTGATGCTGTATCATTTGAGCAATTATGCTGGTTAGAGATAAGAGTCTCAGCAAAGTTCCTGCCTCCGCTGATTTTTGTACCTCTATCTTAAGATCTCAGCGTCGCACCCCCCCCCACACACACCACCCAATAACTAGTATTTATGGGCATGTTGCCACCGGGCTGAGCTGCTTCCAGCAAATGTATCTTGAAAAAGGCACGTTAACCCCCTCAAAAGCTAGCCTTCTCCAATCTTGTCGCCTGGGTAAAGGAGTAAAACTGGGCAGTCTAAAGAAGTTTGCTGAGCTGGCGCCATACCTGAAGAAGTTTCTTTTCCTTCTTTCATGATTCCTCACTCCCCGCCAACCCTTCCAATAGCCCAGTAAAGATGACTTTCTTCCCCGCCTCCAGATTACCTGTGTGTATTTAATGTCTGCCTCCAAGGCGGGTTTCTCCAGTCCATTTACTGCTGGAGTCCCGGGAAAGGCAGTGCGGTTCACTCCGGCCCAGTCTTCCATCTTAGGGGAGTAGGAAGCTCCTTCGCTCCCAGCCAGGGCCCCTACAGGGAACACCAGATGAATTAGGAGATACATCCGAATCGGGGTGAACACCCATGAAGACCTTCAGCCCAGATGTTTGGACACTAGCCATCTATCTAGCTGGTACCTGAAGGACAGCTTGGTATCTCTAAGCCACTGGGGTCAGCAGGAGAGGGGGAACAGTGCAAGCTTCACTGGGCAAAGGACAGAAAGCCATAGGGCTATTCTCTTCTTCACAGGAAGAGCACCCATCCCTAAACCCGCTTCCCACGAAAGGGCTGAGTGGGGGCAGGGACCTGGCACACCCACCCAAAACAGCCCCTCCAATATTTGGAGGACTCGATTTGCGAGTTGAAGTTCAAATTCAGGACAATGTCATGAAAATCTGTAGATCTCTCAACATCTCGATAAATATCTCGATGACTGGTAATCATTCTACACTGAACTGACCTCTGGGACACTGCAGATCTCTCAAAAGAAGCATCCATCCACCTCACATCCCAAGCAAAACAGCTGCCCCAGCTCAGGAGTTCCCTACAGAACTGAGGGAAACTTCTAGATCTTAGCACAGTCCTAGTGGAGTCCCTTAGAGTTTTGGTCTCCAGAAACTGGGTTTCAGCCACTAGGAGAAACAAAGTGCAGTCAAAAGACTGCAGAGGCAAACTCCACCGAGGGTAGCACAAAAGCTAAACATTCCCTTTATTTACAGCCTCCTTCCCTTTCTCCTGGACTCCTACCAAGTCTGCTGCACCAACATCCCTACCAACTGCTGGGAGAGGCGGGTAGCTTAAAAAAGAAAGGCCTACATTTTACCCTCCAGGCCAAGCACAGAAGTTACCCCTCTCCCCAAACCTCCCCGTATTTCTCTCCAACAGTTGACTGGGTTCAGTTACTGTTGAAAAGCAAGTTCTTGTGGCTGTGGTTGCAGCCCTGGGGACTGTCACTATCCTGAATCCAGGACCTGCAATTTCCAGACCTGCTAGTGACTTGGGCCACTGAACCTGACAGATTCCCCCCACACACTTTTTTTTTTTAAATTATTCTAAAGGATCACTAAGCAAGGGGAAGGGTAAAACGCTTGGGAAATAGTAAGGGACCACACAACAAAAGTAAAGGTCGTGGAATGGCAGTGCGGGGGGGGGGGGGGGTGTTTAGATTTGGCAATAGGCATTTGCATTCTTCTTTTTTCTTTTTTTTTCAAGAATGAGAAAGCGCCATTCCAGGCCTCCAAATCTGCGGTGGGCGAAATCTTTTCCATGTTTGTCACAGAAAGTGCAAGGTGTCTGAGGACACCCCCTCATTAGACTCTGGACCCCTCAACCCCCCTCAGCGAATCCCATACTTCTCCAGCTAGTCTTAGGTACATGGCCTCCCTCACTCTCACTTCCACCCGCCCTCGATTCTGCCCCTAAATAGAGTTCTATGGATGGCAGCACCACTGACCTGTTTGCTCCATAAATGTCCGGATGCCCAGGATATTGCTGACCGAATGTGCCGAGGGCCAGGAACGAGGGATGCTGACATGGCCCGCGGAGCCAGGGACCCCGGGATGGCTACCCATCTTGGCGCCGGTGGGCGAGACTGGGCTGGGATAGGGGTACTGGTAGATGTGATTGTAGGGCAGCGCAGGCTGAGGCGGCGGCTGCTTACTAGCCTCGTAGGGCCCTGGTTGTGCCAGACTGCCTATCTTGTTGCGCAAGATTCGGCTAATGGAGCTCACCGAGGGCACGTTGTATTTGTCACAGACGCCATCGGCCAGCAGCCGATCTCGGATCTCCCAGGCAAAGATGCCAGGGTCTCCTTGCTTGTAGTCCCGAATGTGTTTGACCACGTTGGGGGTGGTGACGCGGGGTTTGCTGCCTCCGATGGCTCCGGGCAGGATGGAGCCGGTTTCGTTGTAGCGCGCCAGGATTTTGCTCACGCAGCCGTGGGAGACGCGGAGTTGCCGGCTGATGTCACAGGGCCGGATGCCCAGCTGTGCTAGCTCCACGATGCGCAAGCGGATGGCGTTGGGCAAGGGACGGCCATTGACGAACACACCGCCCAGCTGGTTCACTTCGCCGTAAGTCTGCTCTGCGGAGGCGCCAGGCCAGAGGGAGCCGAGCGGGAGAAAACACCGGCGCGTTAACCAAAGAGGCCCACGCGGGGCCACGTTGGGCACGACTCCTAAGGTGACCCGGAGGTCCCCAGACACACAGTAGGGGAGCGGTGGGCGAGGGGGTGGACACCAGCCTGACCCAGCTCGGAGAGGATCGGCCGGCATGGGGACCTCGGAGGGGAGGCACTGCGTGCTGTAGCCGTCGGGGCTCCTTCCTGACTTGGGGGGAGCCTACTTGGGCACCCCCTCTTAAACTTGAGACCAGCTCTTCGATGACTGGGAACACGCGGAGAATGTCCAGGACTCAGGAAAAAATGGATTCCCCCCCCCCCCACACTCCACCCCCGTCAAGAAGAGAGTGCGGATTCTCAACCCTCCTTATAAGCCCTCCCGCGCCCTGCTTGCCTCTTGCCCCTTACCCATCACGCGCGAGCCAGCCAGCTGCCTGGCGCCGGAACGGCGGGGGCTGGGCCCGGCGCAGTCCGGGAGAGCTCGCGCGCCGCCGCCGCCGGAGAGGCATAGAGGGAGGGCGTGCGCCAGCCGAGAGCCGCGGCGGCCCGGCCGCGGGCTGGAGACGCGCGCTGCGCCGCCGCCGCCGACTGCGCGGCCGCCCGCCCTAGGGCCCGCAGCTGCCGCGGCCGTCCGCTCCCCGGACACTCTCCACGCCCGCGACCCCAGGCCCAGGGTGAACTTCATCCGATTGGGAGAAATTCGTCTGACCGGGAAGCGGCAGCGTGTGAGAATCAATTTGACGTGTCCTCCACGTCAATCTCTGCAGTCACGCCGGAGACGTGCGAGTTGGCAGCTCATTGGTTCCCGTCACTGCGCCCCGGCGCCCCCCTCCCCGCCCAGAAACTCTACCCTCTCCTCCCGTCCCCCTACCTCCGCCTTTCCCCTTCTCCCTCTTCCCCGTCTCCGGAACCATCCCCCCCTCCTTCCCCCCCTACACTCACTCTACAAACACACCGTCCCAAACCCAGCTGCGCCAGGGACTGTCCAATTTCCAAGACCCTAGCAGCCTCCTCCTCCTCCCCCTTTCCGGCTTTGGGAATGGTCGGGAAGTCATTTCAAACTGAGTGTGTATTAGGACTGGTACTAGTGTTCGTTTTGGTTTTAGTTTTATTACCACCTCTGCCACTATTACTAACAAGATATTAGAGAATAAACGTTGAGCTCTAAGGTATAGAGCTCGCCTAGCATTCAGAAGGCCGGAGCTTCTATTCTAGCACTAGGAGGAAAAATAGATGTAGAGAGGATAAAAGTTGATGAAGGTATTTAGGATATGCCTTCCCCACCCTCTCCCCTGGGCAGGAACTAGAGGAAAAGGGCAAAATCTCAGCTTGATTCAACATCAGTGTGGAAGTTCAAGATTAAAAGAAAGTTACGGTCCCGCTTCGTGCAGGGAGCTTAGGGAGGGGGGTTCAGGTATTTTCCTGTGGAGCTGACTTCTGGTTATTCAGCCACAGACTACTCCCCCATCCTACTACCAAGAAATTTTTATAGTGTGGAATAGCCTCTCACTCTTTTAAAGTAGTGAGGCTGGGAGCATATTCCAGCTAATGTCTTTAATGGTCAGGCTCTCCCACCAGAATGCATTCCTCTCCGGGAGGGATCAAAGGTGGAGAGATTGCAACCTGCATTGTCACTCCTGACTCCCACCAGAGCTCACCCAGGTGACATGCTAGAAGCTCTCTGCTCTAAGCCTGAATGTACCTGCCTGACCTAGCCTTCTCCTCTGGAACCAGCACTTCGAAAAGCTCTTCGCTACCCAGCCACCCTCATCAAAGAGCTTTTCTTCATGGAAGGAGAAGCTAGGATTTGTAGAGCCCTAAACAGTTTAGTATTAACATTAGAAATAGACAGTTTCCTACTCTGTACCTGCTCTCCCACTGCTGTACTTCCCGGTTGATTTGGCTAGCCCTAACAACACCAGTGGAAGCCACTCTGTGATCAGGAGACAGAGCTAGAGCTCTGGAAAGGATGAAGAACTTTTTGAACCTGAACAGATCCCAGGGGCTACCTGAGAATTTTCAGGGTATTGGGCTGTAAGACACAGGGATGGAGTCTCCAGTCCAGAGACCCCCGTGCTCTCTCACCATACTTCCCAGAAAGATAGAAAACACCCCTATGCTTCCAAACACACTTGCCCCTCAAGCTCTCTGGAGCAGCTCGTAATTGCCTGATGAACTAAGGTGGTGATGCTGTTGAGAGATGTAAATAACAGCCCAGAGAGCAAGGTGAGGAGGCGCTGACTCCTTTTCCCTCTGCTCGGGGAACAGACAACCTAGCTAAATGTGTGGGGCAGTAGTCTGAAACATAAATTCCAGATCATCAGAAGAGAGAGAACCAGGCTGGACAGGACGGGTGCGCTGGAGCTATGACAAGAATTACTTGTGAGAAAAGAAATATCAAAAGGATGAAGGACACCCCCTCTCCCAGCACTGAAAATGCTGTGTTTCCAGGAGGTCACCAGGATTGGGAAGAAGTTTGAGTATCAATGCCCTGTCTTGGGGTGAAGGGGTGGGAGCTGGGAAACCCATCTGGAAAACCAAGACTGTTCAGGCCAGAATTGTTATGGGAAGGTGGGCAGACAGCTCCTCACCCCCTCAGTTCTCTCCAGGTTTTTCTGGACCAGAGAGCCCCCCATCTAGACGTGTATTGCCTGCATTGCAAGTCAGACAACGGGTACTTTAAAAGGTGGATTTGTGCACTGTGGGGGTCTCTAAAAGGTGAAAACCACAGCCTTCACACTTGGACTCTTTGCAGGTGGTTCAGAGAACCAATAAAGCAAGTCTGCCACTGTGGGAGCTGCTTTGACCCAACTAGGTTTTGGGGTGAAAGTGGGGGAACATCTTCACCCTTGGCCACCTCTGTGAGCAGAGCGCTGGGGCTCTGGCAACGAGGTGCGCTTTCTCCCAGTCTCTCCCGGGAAGATCGTCTAGTGGATGCGAGTTGAGGAGATAATCGGAAAACTGCGCCTGGAGGAAGAGGCCCGGGTCCTGGTTTTGCCGAGCCTGCTGGCCTTCACCTCACCCGGGTCTAACCTCCCCAGCGGCGCACGGTCGAGACCACACAGCGCTTTCAAGAAACGTCCCTCGGCCCCAGCCAGGCCTCGGGAAAATCCTTACAGTTTGTCGCCCCCTGTTGAGCCCCGGCTGGGCTCCGCGTTTTCTCCTCCAGTGGACCAGGACTAAGGGGACTAGTTAGCCCAAAGGAAGGATCGCAGAAGGAAAAACGATGTCTCCTCTGCCTCGCACGGGATGCAGCTTGCTCACTTCCCGGGTTGGCACGAGAGCGAAGGGGGAAAGAGCTCAAAGACTGGGCGCCTCGGTGAGGCTGAGTTCCACCGCACCGTCGTTTTATTGCAAGCCGCCCAGGGCGCAGAGTGCAGCCGGCGGGGAAAGAATGGCTTCCAGGGGATGCGGACGCGTGCTCGAGCGAGCCCGGGACGAGATTTGTCAGCTCTGGGCTGGACTCGCAACTCATTCGCAAATATGAAGGTTCCCAAAAGATCTCAGAACTGGGCCCAGGTATCCCAAGACAGGGAAAGAAGAGAGGTAAGCTGATAATATGATAGATGTTTGAGTCAAAGAAAAAGCACGAAAGGGACTGGTGGCTGATGGTGGGCGGCAGAGAGGGTCACCTGTGATTGGGGTTTGGCCCCTGGCTACCTGAGCTATGTATGAATGCTGCACCTGAGATTTCAAGGTTTCGAGGAGGCTGTCCATACAGAGGACAGTATCTCCCCGCCCCCGCCCCCAGAACACCAGAGCCGTCTTGGTTTTTTTATGGGGTTGTCTGAGTGCAAAATGAACGTGCAGCAGGCTGTATGTTCCACGCATTTCAAGGTCTCCAGAAAGAAAAAAAAAACTAAACCAAACAAGGAAACAAGGAAACGCAAGTCCCCTTCCAGTACTGCAGGTGTGTGTTTCCATTCTGCCCAGCAGAAATCACACAGGCGGCTCTCCTGAGCCGCTCGTGACAGTGGCATCCTGGCATCCACCAACCGCCTGCCAGGTCACAGGGCCGGGGTTCTGAGACTTCGGCTTGAAGACCTAGTCTTCTGCCAGGAGTCTCCTCCAGCTCCTGCGAGTCCTGACTCCGCTCAGGCCCTGCATGCAATGTTGCTGTTTTGTAAGAGTTCTTGTGCCCCTCAAGCTGTGCTCCACAATCGAAATGAAACAAACGGGCGCCTTTTAAAATTTCCTTTTTAAATTTCCTTAAAAATAAAAGAGCAGCACAGACCTGGGATGCTTCCTGGGGGAGATCAGACACAAACGCCGCCCCATACTTAATCTAACCAATAACAAATCCCATGAGAGAGAAAAAGAGAAAGTGTAGAGACGAGAAGCGGCTAGCTGCAGGAAAACATCAACATCGGGGTAACTGTGGTCAGATGAGGGAATTAAAAGCCCTTTGGGAGAGCATGAACTCGCTCGCTGGAAACGGGAATATGTGAAATCCTATCTGGAAATGTCGAGGCAGTAAAGGTAGAGGAGAAGAACAGAGGAGGAGGGGAAATAACTTGGAGAAATCGTTCCACGAAGCAAGCTAGAGACTCCAAGGGGCAGCACCTGCTCAGAGGCTCCCTAATCCCAGTATGTAGAGTGTTGAAGACTTACAATCAGCATTAAAACTCGGTGAGAAATACGGCTCGCCGCCCAGCTTTGCTGGGCCCCATTCCCGAGCTTTGTTTTACCTCGTCTGCTGGTGACCACGGGGTGTAGTTCTTAAAACTCCTAAGGTTTATGTTACATTTGCTGGTGTGGGAGGGTTCACTGTTGAAGCCAGGTCAGGCTGCAGCGCTAAAATTTGCATCTACCTTGATTAATAAAAGGCCCTCAACATCCCGAGAAATACAGTTCATGAAAAATAAAGGGAAAAAATACCTTTTCCCCCATTTTTTAAAAATGGAATTAAAAAAATAACCACAGAAGGGTATTTTTCATTGAATAATGAAAACAGTGAATGACCTGAGCCCTTGATTAGATTCAAAGGCATGAAGGAACGAGGGGGTGTCACAAAACACTGCTGTGAACCCCCCGCCACACACACACACACACACACACACACACACACACACACACAGGCACACTTTAGAACTAAACAGGAGGAAGCTAAGCCCTGTAAATGAAAATCCCTTGTACTTTTTGCTCTGAGATGCAGAAGACCTCATTATTACATTTATAATATTGCTTTTCATGTAGAAACATGTTTCAGCTGTTGGATTTGGGTGATAAAAGTAAACTACAGAGACTGATGCCATTATAAGAAAAAAAAAAGTCTGAGCCCTGGAAAGGACCCCATTTTAGTTACCAGAGTTTCATTTGTTGTATCTCCCTACCTCCTTCCCTAGCAATGGACATATAGCAAAGCCTGTATTTGCCTTTATATAAAATTACCCATACTATGTAATCAGATCTATCTCATTTCATTCCATCAACCCAAAACTTTACAGAGGGCTCCAGGCACTGGCCAAAATTCCACCTTTGCAGTGGGCTCTGAAAAAAAAATGTTTATATGACAATGTTAAGAATCTAAACAACAATATTAAAATGGAAATATTTGGTGAACTTCAAATATTCACAGGGCATATCTCCGGCATACTTCAAAAAATGGAGATGGATGAACAGCCCAGGAGAAGAGAGGATAAAAAGCAGTATTCGTAAAGGCAACTGAGAGGGTGATAATGTAAGTGCCAATGCAAGTGTAGAACTCCCTCCTGATGCCTTTGCTGATCAGAATTGTTCAGCTCAAAAA